>NC_057808.1:150735143-150869478 GCF_018294505.1 Triticum aestivum | reverse complement strand
GGTTTTCCCATCCGGTTTTTCGTTCGGTTTTATAAAAAAAACCCTAGATCTGTTTTTTGGTTTAATTTATTTAGCGAACACTAGTTCGTTCTTTCGTTTTAATGAACGGTTTTCGTTTTTTTTTTCCGCAGATAGTGAATGTTCGTTCGTTAGCCTGTTCGTCAGTTTTTCTTTTTCTCGGATTTTCCGCGATTATTTCTGGTCGCGATTTCCGATCTGTTTTTCATTTACTAACTTTTCGCTCGTTTATCAGAATCAGGCAATTCAAGCGCCTAGAGATTCGTCTCGAAACCCTCTTTCCGTTTAAGCAACTCAAACAAGTTTTTGCTACTGTAAAATTTGACTTAGGTCCAGATTAGTAAACGAAGCTTGTTTCTTTCGCCGTTTGAGTTTCGTTGCTTAGTTCGACTTGGTTCTTTTGCAAACCAGAGTTCTTAAGTTGAACTTTCTGGTTAGATCTCTTATTTTGAGTTTTACCCGTGCACCCTTTCTTGGTTGCTTATGTATGTATTGTTTGTTTGTGATAGACTACCCAGAGTGCGAAGCGTGCTACTACGAGTCTCTAGGTTTCACGGATCATCAGCAAGGCAAGTAACACTTTGATCATACCTCTTTACCACCCAGTTTTATTGCATTAGATCAATCCTCAAACAATTTATGATTAGGATCTGATTAATATGTGGGTTTTGGGAAGTAGAAGAGGTAGGACTTATTGCCATGTTTATTATCAAACCCTTGGGAGTTACTTCTACGTTTTCTTATATTGCTATGCTTTGCTCGTAGACGTGGATTGGGTTTGAGTGAATTTCCATGACAGACGTGAGATTGTTAATTAATGGTTCAACTTAAGGTGGTTACTTTAATTCACATCTGGGTGGATTGAGGCACCTGGAGAACCCAGTGTTGCCTGTATTTTCTGATAACCCGGAGTACCCGTGTGATCATCCTATGCACCGCCACCCAGACTCAAAGGGGTCATGAGATTATTCATGCTAGAAACTTTCGTGTGCAGCCACAAGCTATTATGGGCTCTAACATAGTTGAGTAGGTTACATGACCTCTTGAAGAGGTGGGCTAGCAGATGTAGGGGAAAGTTGGTGTAACTGTCCACCCGGAGTAAAGAGTAGTGTTTCTGAAATACTGTGTCTCGGTCATCCGTTTCTCAAACACCTTGTAGTGCGAGAAATCAAGAGGAGGCGATCGAGTCTTGTGGGGAAAAGTGCGCAAACCTCTGTAGAGTTTACAATCTAATTATGGTTAGCCGTGTCCCTAGTTATGGACAATCTTGGGTATCTAGTTCTTGGATTATCATGTGAATCTCATCATCATGTTACTTAGTTTAATTTGATTGGGTTAATCACGTTCTTAATTGGGATTGAGTAGGAGGTACCTTCTCAATGTTTAACAACCACCATGATAGTTAAATAAAATTTATTCCTTTGTGGTAGGGAAAAATTGGCTTTTTGCAAAACTGTAACCATAGAGCTTTCCACCAGCCAAATATGCATGTAGTGATAGCATTATTCTGTTCATTACTCTCTATGTGTTACACTGCCAGCATATTCCATGTGCTGACCCGTTTTCAGGCTGCAACGTATCATGTTGTAGACTTTTCAGACGACGAGTAAGGAGCCTTAGGTCGTGGTCTTATACTCAGTGATGCCGTTGGAGTTGATAGACTCACTTTATCTTCCAAGCCTTCCGTTGTTATCGTATTTAGATGGCCTTAAGCCTTATTTATTTGTATTGAGTTCTCTTGAACTATTCAATGTAATAAGTGTGTGATTGCTACTCTATTATAAATCCTTCAAAGTACTGTGCGTGTCAGCATTACCGATCCAGGGATGACACTGATGCACGGAGACTAGACTGTTTGAGGTCTGGTCACTACAGGGCGACTTAGTACTCCGATTGATGCAAGATCAAACAAATATGCATAAGTTGTCCCTGTCTTGGGAAGCACCTTTTGTGGTCAGGAAGAATCTCAACAATTGCTCGTATTATCTTATTGATATACGTGAGCGCAAGATATCACACACCTCTGAGCAGGAGACCAACAAACCGTGGAACATTGCTCATCTTCGGCCTTACTAGACTTGAGTTATGGGTTTACATCATTGTATATAACTTCATTGATGTACATACCTTCTTATGATCAATATAATAAAGCCGGCATCCCCCAAATTTCTGGGCCTTTGTCTCTTCATCTCAATTTTTTTGAGCAAGAGTCATTGTTGATTCGTCATAAGTCATTAGGGGGCTTCCTGCTCTATGAGCATAGCGTATAACCCTCTTAATCGACTTTTATGCCATGTTATTGATCACTTGGGGGCTTCCTACTCTATGAGCATGGCGTATAACCGTTTTGATTGGCTTTCATGCCATGTTATGGTGTCGGTGCAACAAACCCTGGGTCCGTTGCCCAGACTGTGCACCAGCACGAGAACAAGATCACAGCACCAAGGTCAGATTGAAGCACAAGGGATCAGTTCTCCGAAGGACCAAGACTAGCCAGAGAAGCAATATAATGCTAAGGGAAAAACCTCCCTTGCCGTGCAGGCGAGCCTAGCAAGGATGGGGATACCCTCGGAAGCAAGCCTGTCGGGCCTTACGGAGGCAGAGCCACTCCACCGCACCACCTCATCACGACGCACGTCGTCGATCAGTGCGGTGTCAAGCTCCAAAGTGACTAAGTGGCTGTTATTCGCCACATGGCAATCACTTCCTACAGAAAATACATCCAAGCGACACTCGTCCTGAGACGTGTCAAGCAAGCAGGCGCGAAGCTGGCAAAACAGCCCGACAGGGCCTGCCGGGAGAGCTGTGATGTGACGTTGAGTGGCGCATTTAATGCGCTCTGACGGCCTGCAGAGATTGGTATGATAGCACTGTTTGCTATATAATCAGTGCATAATGACTGATTTGCCACTGTGGTGATCCGTTGATCTATAAAAGGAGGCCCAAGGTAACCGTAGAAAGGGTTAGCCAATCCACACCCTCACACACTCATACGCGCATAGCCGTTCTCGCCCCGAGGCAACCCTGCCGGGCGAGCCTGTTGCGCTCTCACCACTATCACTACAAAAAAAGACACATCCATGACATTTTGGGCCGAATGAATTTTTTTTGTCATACTTATGACACTTCTATGACGATAATTGTGAATAAACCTAGTATCATCATAGATGTGGTGGGCTCCTACTTCTATGACAAAAAATCATGACAGAAAATGGGCTTTTCGTCCTGGGTGGGCCGGAGACGCAGCTGCAGGACATTCTTTGGGCCGTCCATGACGGAAAAAACCGTGGTAGAAGCAAGGGCGAGGAGAATATCGGGGTGTTCCCGGTTAGGGTGGGTGGTCGGGGCCGAGCGATGCACGGAGGTTTGCGCGTTTCTCTCGTACACGCACACTCGTGGGTGCGAGGCGTTGGGCTCTAACTGAACCCGAGCGAGGCGTTTGCCTACAGAACCCGAGGGATTGCACTGCAGGCTACGCGTTACTGAACCCAAGCGATCGATCGATGGCTGTTAACTGAACCCGATCGAGCGATTCCTTCGCTACTGCTGCTAACTGAAGCCGATCGATGCTGCCTCTCAATGAACAATGAGCGTTGTTGGGGGGGGGTGGAGGGAACAGTTCTCAGTGGGGGTTGATGAACACGACCCCATGGTGTTGCCTCTAGATGAACAGGACTCCGATTGATCGAGCCGGTTGGGGCTGGATGAACAGGACCCCGTTGAGGGCTGGATGAACAGGACCACCCCGTGGAGGGCTGGTTGAATAGTAGATGGTGGAGGGCTGGATGAACAATAGCCCGTGGAGGGGTGGTTGAACAGGAGCCTGTGGAGAGGGCTTTTTGAACAGTAGCCGGTGGAGTAGCGCGCGGTGGAGGCTGGATGAACAGGAGCCCGTGGATGAACAGTCGCAGGTGGAGGCTGGAGGAGGTCGACAGTGGATGAACATCAGCCCGTGGAGGCTGGAGGGGGTCGACGGTGGAGATGAACAGTATCTCGTGAAAGTCCCATTTTCCGGTACGCCACACCCCTCCCGATGAACAGGACCCCCGTTTCGACCGTAGTGCTCCAACACAAGTCTGTTTCGTCCATTTTGCGGTATGCCACACCCCTCCCGATCAACAGGACCCCGTTTCGACCGTAGGAGGTCCGTTTCCTCCGTTTTGCGGTACGCCAGACCCCCCCCGATGAACAGGATCCCGTTTCGAACGTGGCCGGTCGAACACAAGGCCGATTCCTCTGTTGTGCGGTACGCCAGGCCTCGTTTCCATCGAATGTTCCGTCCAAGCCGGTTGGCTCACACGCGTTCCGTTGCCTCCTGATGAACACGATGCATTCCATTGCCTCGCCATGAACATGGTGACGACACAGTTTCTCCGTTCCGACCCAGCATGTACATGAGCCCTGGCCGTACGTACACACGAGTAGGCGTTCGAGACCCCGCGCGTATGTATGTACGTGGCCGTATTTAGTTTCTTGCACCCTGACCGCTGTACGTACGTGTACATGCTATGTGTGCACCTCTACTACGACACGTGCACGCCTCTACATCGACCAGTATGTACATACACGTGCGCGACCAGAATGACAACGCTACGTACACTTCGACCAGGTGGGTCTCGACTGTCAGCCACTTCCTTGCGTGCGAAGATGTAGCTGGTGGGTCCCAGCAGTCAGGGGACGAATCGTTTTTTTTTTGCCCGGACGCACTTCCTTGCGTGCGAAGATGTAGTTGGTAGGTACCAACAGTCAGGGGGAAACGTTTTTTCACGAAATACGGTTGCCCGTCGGATGGGTCCCTGCTGTCAGGTGGAGGAATCATTATTTTCCGCGTAATAAGGAGGCACTTCCTTGCTGCGGCCATGGACCCAGCTGTCAGCCTCTCCACGTACAGTCCACGTCCGATGGAAGCCGTTCCTTGACCACGTTGACCACGCCGTGCTGAGAGCACCAGGGCGGTGGACGACGGCGAGGCCTAGGAAGGGGACGACGCGGAGCCGGGGAAGACGCGGCAGTGGATGCCCACGCGTAGAGGAGTATGAGGGTTCACTGGTTCGCTGCGGTGTGAGGCTGCCATCGCCGCAGAATAACAGGGGGTGTGGGTGAGTAGAGGGATGGCCTGGCCAACGGTGGGAGTAGTAGGGGGCGGTGAGGCCTCCGCGACATCGCAGCCGGCCACGGGAGGCAGGAGCACGAGGCACGACCGGTGCTGGTTTAGGCGGCTTGAGCAAGAACACTAGAGGTTGAAGAAGCACTACGGTCGTTGGATGGACATCGTACGGTCACTGGAGCTAGAACCATTCATATTGACTAAGTTGACAAAGCCCTCTGTCCCCGTCAACTTAGTTGGCCCACAAGTCAGCCTCCCACTATTGTGGGTCCCAGCTAGGAGGGGGTATTATTTTTTTTGTGCGTAATAAGGAGGCACTTCCTTGCGTGCGAAGATATAGCTGGTGGGTCCGACCTGTCAGCGGTGGGAACGTTTTTTTCGCTAAATACAGAGGCCCTTCCGATGGGTCCCAGCTGTCAGGTGGAGGAATCATTATTTTGCGCGTAATAAGGAGGCATTTCCTTGCGTGCGGCCCTGGACCTAGCTGTCAGCCACTCCACGCACAATCTACTTCCGATGGTGTCGTTCGTTGACCACGTTGACCGCTCCGCGCCGAGCGCATCCAAGGTGGTGGACGACGGCGAGGCCCCGTACAACAACGAGCCGGAGATGGGAAGACCCGGGAGTAGAGTCACAGACGGAGTGGTGTACGAGGGTTAACTATTTCTGGTGCAGTGTGTTCGGCAGCCGGCGGAGAAGAACAGGAGGTGTGGAGGGGTGGAGGGATGGCCTGGCCAACGGTGGAGTAGCGCTTCACAGCGAAGCGTGCTAAGCAGAGCTGCTAGCAGCAGGAGGCGGGAGCAGGTGGTCCCGGCGGCGCTGGAGGAAGAAGACGAGAGATTGAAGATGGATGCCGGTCATTGGATGTAACTCCAACGGCTAACAATGTCAGAATCATTTGTTGACTAAGTTGACAATGACTTGCATTGGCTTCGACCTATTGGCCCACATTTCAGCCTCCAAAAATGTGGCACGTATTCAACCCATTTTTTCAGAATTTACAATCTATTTTTGCGGGGTAGAATTTACAATCAATTTGATATTTTTTTGAATTATATTCCATTAGCTGGGTTGGGTAAACATATAATGTAGTGTCCATGCGGCCCATTTATGTTTTTCCTAAAAAATTACAGGCCATTTGCACTTTCTCGAAATACACGATTTTGCTGGGCTGATTCTAATTATAATGTTGGGGTGGGCGCCACAATGTTATCAAAAAATAAACAGGGGCTGAGAATTTTGTTATATAAATGTATTTAAATAATAAATGATTTATTATTACATTGGTCCTTAAATCTAGCCAAGCTTTTGTACACAATCACCAAGATTTTCGTTGCCAAAAAAATCTAGGATTTTATTGTTAAGAAATTATTTTTATAAGTTAATAAGATGTGGGATATTGTTTTCGTACATATGTAAGTATCTGTTAAATATATGATGACAGTAACAATAATATATAATAACATATAAAATAATTTAAATATATATAATATGGTTAGAAGGGAAACATAAATTGGACCAGGCGTTCCTATTCTTATATAGAAAAATAGAACAGACCTCTGTGTTTTCTTCAGGAAAAATAAAACCTTGGATGGGAGTTCCATAGGCCGGTCGATACATGACGGCCCTCAAGAAAATACAAATAGGCCTATGGACCTCCCAGCCAAGGTGGTGGGCTGCGCATGTTAAAAAAGAAAGCCTAGATGGGGCAGCCCAAAACCCAGCTGATACTTGCTGCCCTAGTGATAATAAATGATACCTGCCAGCTCCCGGCTTCGTTGTGAATTTATCTCCTATAGTAACTACGTTGAAGCAACTAAAAAAATGTAACTATGTTGACAAACCCGTGGGCCCCAACGTCAGTATAGCATTAGGAGGAAGTATTTTTTCGATGTGGCACTTGCTTGCATACGGCCATAGACCTGGTGGGTCCCAACTGTCCGCCTCCCCATGTACAGTCCTCTCCAGATTCCTCTCGTTTGTTTAGCGTGTTCACAACGGCAGTCAACGGCGTCGCGGCGAGCGCACAAAGGCGCAGGCGGAGATCCGACCACCTGAGGAAGTGCCTTATGAGTAATGAAACAACTAAACTAGCCTAGTGGCCGAGTGACACTACCCGACAGCTAGTCCGCCCAGGTTCGATCTGTTGGAAATATGCCCTAGAGGCAATAATAAATGGTTATTATTATATTTCTTTGTTCATGATAATTGTCTATTATTCATGATATAATTGTATTGTCCGGAAATCGTAATACATGTGTGAATACATAGACCACAACGTGTCCCTAGTAAGCCTCTAGTTGACTAGCTCGTTGATCAACAGATAGTCATGGTTTCCTGACTATGGACATTGGATGTCATTGATAATGGGATCACATCATTAGGAGAATGATGTGATGGACAGGACCCAGTCCTAAGCATAGCATAAAAGATCGTGTAGTTTCGTTTGCTAGAGCTTTTCCAATGTCAAGTATCTTTTCCTTAGACCATGAGATCGTGCAACTCCCGGATACCATAGGAGTGCTTTGGGTGTGCCAAACGTCACAACGTAACTGGGTGACTATAAAGGTGCACTACGGGTATCTCCGAAAGTGTCTGTTGGGTTGGCACAGATCGAGACTGGGATTTGTCACTCCGTGTGACGGAGAGGTATCTCTGGGCCCACTCGGTAATGCATCATCATAATGAGCTCAATGTGACTAAGGCGTTAGTCACGGGATCATGCATTGCGGTACGAGTAATGAGACTTGCCGGTAACGAGATTGAACAAGGTATTGGCATACCGACGATCGAATCTCGGGCAAGTAACATACCGATTGACAAAGGGAATTGTATACGGGATTGATTGAATCCTCGACACCGTGGTTGATCCGATGAGATCATCGTGGAACATGTGGGAGCCAACATGGGTATCCAGATCCCGCTGTTGGTTATTGACCGGAGAGGCGTCTCGGTCATGTCTGCATGTCTCCCGAACCCGTAGGGTCTACACACATAAGGTTCGGTGACGCTAGGGTTCTAGAGATATGTGTATGCGGAAACTCGAAAGTTGTTCGGAGTCCCGGATGAGATCCCGGACGTCACGAGAGGTTCCGGAATGGTCCGGAGGTGAAGAATTATATATAGGAAGTCAAGTTTCAGCCACCGGGAAAGTTTCGGGGGTTACCGGTATTGTACCGGGACCACCGGAAGGGTCCCGGGGGTCCACCGGGTGGGGCCACCTATCCCGGAGGGCCCCGTGGGCTGAAAGTGGAAGGGAACCAGCCCTTAGTGGGCGGGGCCGCCCCCCTTGGGCCTCCCCCCATGCGCCTAGGGTTGGGAACCCTAGGGTGGGGGGCTTCCCCCTTGCCTTGGGGGGCAAGGCAACCCCTTCCCCCCTTTTGGCCGCCGCCCCCCCATGAGATCCCATCTCTAGGGCCGGCGCCCCCCCAGGGGGCCTATATAAAGGGGGGGAGGGAGGGAAGCAACCGACAGCCTTGGGCGCCTCCCTCCTCCCCTGCAACACCTCTCTCTCTCTCGCAGAAGCTCGGCGAAGCCCTGCCGGAGACCCGCTACATCCACCACCATGCCGTCGTGTTGTTGGATCTCCATCAACCTCTCCTTCCCCCTTTCTGGATCAAGAAGGAGGAGACGTCGCTGCACCGTACGTGTGTTGAACGCGGAGGTGCCGTCCGTTCGGCACTCGGTCATCGGTGATTTGGATCACGGCGAGTACGACTCCGTCATCCACGTTCATTGGAACGCTTCCGCTCGCGATCTACAAGGGTATGTAGATGCACTCCCTTCCCTCGTTGCTAGTATACTCCATAGATGCATCTTGGTGAGCGTAGGAAAATTTTAAAATTATGCTACGATTCCCAATAGTGGCATCATGAGCCGGGTCTATGCGTAGTTACTATGCACGAGTAGAACACAAAGAAGTTGTGGGCGTTGAGTTGTCCAATTCTTCTTGCCGCTACTAGTCGTTTCTTGTTTCGGCGGCATTGTAGGATGAAGCGGCCCGGACCGACCTTACACGTACGCTTACGTGAGACAGGTTCCACCGACAAACATGCACTAGTTGCATAAGGTGGCTAGCGGGTGTCTGTCTCTCCTACTTTAGTTGGAACGGATTCGATGAAAATGGTCCTTATGAAGGGTAAATAGAAATTGGCAAATCACGTTGTGGTCATACGTAGGTAAGAAAACGTTCTTGCTAGAAACCTACAAACCACGTAAAAACTTGCAACAACAATTAGAGGACGTCTAACTTGTTTTTGCAGCAAGTGCTATGTGATGTGATATGGCCAGAAGATGTGATGAATGATATATGTGATGTATGAGATTGATCATATTCTTGTAATAGGAATCATGACTTGCATGTCGATGAGTATGACAACCGGCAGGAGCCATAGGAGTTGTCTTTATTATTTTGTATGACCTGCGTGTCATTGAATAACGCCATGTAATTTACTTTACTTTGTTGCTAAACGCGTTAGCCATAGAAGTAGAAGTAATCGTTGGCGTGACGACTTCATGAAGACACAATGATGGAGATCATGATGATGGAGATCATGGTGTCATGCCGGTGACGAAGATGATCATGGTGCCCCGAAGATGGAGATCAAAGGAGCATGATGATATTGGCCATATCATGTCACTATTTGATTGCATGTGATGTTTATCATGTTTTTGCATCTTATTTGCTTAGAACGACGGTAGTAAGTAAGATGATCCCTTATAATAATTTCAAGAAAGTGTTCACCCTAACTGTGCACCGTTGCGAAGGTTCGTTGTTTCGAAGCACCACGTGATGATCGGGTGTGATAGATTCTAACGTTCGAATACAACGGGTGTTGACGAGCCTAGCATGTACAGACATGGCCTCGGAACACACGCAATACACTTAGGTTGACTTGACGAGCCTAGCATGTATAGACATGGCCTCGGAACACGGAGGACCGAAAGGTCGAACATGAGTCGTATAGAAGATACGATCAACATGGAGATGTTCACCGATCTTGACTAGTCCGTCTCACGTGATGATCGGACACGGCCTAGTTAAACTCGGATCATGTTTCACTTAGATGACAAGAGGGATGTCTATCTGAGTGGGAGTTCATTAAATAATCTGATTAGATGAACTTAATTATCATGAACTTAGTCTAAAATCTTTACACTATGTCTTGTAGATCAAATGGCCAACGTTGTCCTCAATTTCAACGCGTTCCTAGAGAAAACCAAGCTGAAAGATGATGGCAGCAACTATACGGACTGGGTCCGGAACCTGAGACTCATCCTCATAGTAGCCAAGAAAGATTATGTCTTAGAAGCACCGCTAGGTGATGCACCAATCCCTGAGAACCAAGACGTTATGAACGCTTGGCAGCAGCGTGCTGATGATTACCCCCTCGTTCAGTGCGGAATGCTTTACAGCCTAGAACCGGGTCTCCAAAAGCGTTTTGAGAAACATGGAGCATACGAGATGTTCGAGGAGCTGAAATTGGTTTTCCAAGCTCATGCCCGGGTCGAGAGATATGATGTCTCCGACAAGTTCTTCAGCTGTAAAATGGAGGAGAATAGTTCTGTTAGTGAGCACATACTCAGAATGTCTGGGTTGCACAACCGCTTGAATCAACTGGGAGTTAATCTCCCGGATGACGCGGTCATTGACAGAATCCTTCAGTCGCTTCCACCAAGCTTCAAGAGCTTTGTGATGAACTACAATATGTAGGGGATGGAAAAGACCATTCCTGAGGTATATTCAATGCTGAAATCAGCGGAGGTGGAGATCAGAAAAGAACATCAAGTGTTGATGGTGAATAAAACCACTAAGTTCAAGAAGGGCAAGGGTAAGAAGAACTTCAAGAAGGATGGCAAGGGAGTTGCCGCGCCCGGTAAACCAGTTACTGGGAAGAAGTCAAAGAATGGACCCAAGCCCGAGACTGAGTGCTTTTATTGCAAGGGAAGTGGTCACTGGAAGCGGAACTGCCCCAAATACTTAGCGGACAAGAAGAAGGCCGGCAACACCAAAGGTATATGTGATATACAAGTTATTGATGTGTACCTTACCAGTACTCGTAGTAGCTCCTGGGTATTTGATACCAGTGCGGTTGCTCATATTTGTAACTCAAAACAGGAACTACGGAATAAACGGAGACTGGCGAAGGACGAGGTGACGATGCGCGTCGGGAATGGTTCCATGGTCGATGTGATCGCCGTCGGCACGCTACCTCTGCATCTACCCACGGGATTAGTTTGAAACCTCAATAATTGTTATTTAGTGCCAGCTTTGAGCATGAACATTGTATCTGGATCTCGTTTAATTCGAGATGGCTACTCATTTAAATCCGAGAATAATGATTGTTCTATTTATTTGAGAGATATGTTTTATGGTCATGCCCCGCTGGTCAATGGTTTATTTTTTGATGAATCTCGAACGTGATGTTACACATGTTCATAGTGTGAATACCAAAAGATGTAAAGTTGATAACGATAGTCCCACATCCTTGTGCAATTGCCGCCTTGGTCACATTGGTGTCAAGCGCATGAAGAAGCTCCATGCAGATGGACTTTTGGAGTCTCTTGATTACGAATCATTTGACACGTGCGAACCATGCCTCATGGGTAAGATGACCAAGACTCCATTCTCCGGAACAATGGAGCGAGCAACCAACTTATTGGAAATCATACATACCGATGTGTGTGGTCCAATGAGTGTTGAGGCTCGCGGAGGATATCGTTATGTTCTCACTCTCACTGATGATTTAAGTAGATATGGGTATGTCTACCTAATGAAACACAAGTCTGAAACCTTTGAAAAGTTCAAGGAATTTTAGAGTGAAGTTGAGAATCAACGTGACAGGAAAATAAAATTCTTATGATCAGATCGTGGTGGAGAATATTTAAGTCATGAATTTGGTACACACTTAAGGATATGTGGAATAGTTTCACAACTCACGCCGCCAGGAACACCTCAGAGAAATGGTGTGTCCGAACGTCGTAATCGCACTCTATTGGATATGGTGCGATCTATGATGTCTCTTACCGATTTACCGCTCTCATTTTGGGGCTATGCTTTAGAGACTGCCGCGTTCACTTTAAATAGGGCTCTGTCTAAATCCGTTGAGACGACACCGTATGAATTATGGTTTGGGAAGAAACCTAAGCTGTTGTTTCTAAAAGTCTGGGGATGCGATGCTTATGTCAAGAAACTAGTCACCCCTTCCGAACCGGAAAGTAGCGCAGCGCGGGAAAATGTTCCTGTTGTGCCCACACCGACTGGGGAGGAAGTTAATGATGATGATCATGAAGCTTCGGATCAAGTTACTGAACTTCGTAGGTCCACAAGGACACGTTCCGCACCAGAGTGGTACGGCAACCCTGTCCTGGAAATCATGTTGTTAGACAACGGTGAACCTTCGAACTATGAAGAAGCGATGGCGGGCCCGGATTCCGACAAATGGCTGGAAGCCATGAAATCCGAGATAGAATCCATGTATGAAAACGAAGTATGGACTTTGACTGACTTGCCCGATGATCGGCGAGCCATAGAAAACAAATGGATCTTTAAGAAGAAGACGGACGCAGATGGTAATGTGACCATCTACAAAGCTTGACTTGTCGCTAAGGGTTATCGACAAGTTCAAGGGGTTGACTACAATGAGACTTTCTCACCCGTAGCGAAGCTGAAGTCCGTCCGAATCATGTTAGCAATTGCCGCATACTATGATTATGAGATATGGCAGATGGACATCAAAACGGCATTCCTTAATGGCTTCCTTAAGGAAGAGTTGTATATGATGCAGCCGGAAGGTTTTGTCGATCCTAAGAATGCTAACAAAGTATGCAAGCTCCAGCGCTCAATCTATGGGCTGGTGCAAGCATCTCGGAGTTGGAACATTCGCTTTGATGAGATGATCAAAGCGTTTGGGTTTACACAGACTTATGGAGAAGCCTGTGTTTACAAGAAAGTGAGTGGGAGCTCTGTAGCATTTCTCATATTATATGTGGATGACATACTACTGATGGGAAATGATATAGAATTCTTGGAAAGTATAAAGGCCTATTTGAATAAGTGTTTTCCAATGAAGGACCTTGGAGAAGCTGCTTATATATTAGGCATCAAGATCTATAGAGATAGATCAAGACGCCTCATTGGTCTTTCACAGAGTACATACCTTGACAAGATATTGAAGAAGTTCAATATGGATCAGTCCAAGAAGGGGTTCTTGCCTGTATTGCAAGGTGTGCAGTTGAGCACGGCTCAATGCCCGACCACGGCAGAAGATATAGAAAAGATGAGTGTCATCCCCTATGCCTTGGCCATAGGGTCTATTATGTATGCCATGCTGTGTACCAGACCTGATGTAATCCTTGCCGTAAGTTTGGTAGGAAGGTACCAAAGTAATCCCGGCATGGAACACTGGACAGCGGTCAAGAATATCCTAAAGTACCTGAAAAAGGACTAAGGATATGTTTCTCGTTTATGGAGGTGACGAAGAGCTCGTCGTAAAGGGTTACGTCGACGCTAGCTTCGACACAGATCTGGATGACTCGAAGTCACAAACCGGATACTTGTATATTTTGAATGGAGGAGCAGTAAGCTGGTGCAGTTGCAAGCAAAGCGTCGTGGCGGGATCTACATGTGAAGCGGAGTACATGGCAGCCTCGGAGGAAGCACTGGAAGCAGTCTGGATGAAGGAGTTCATTACCGACCTAGGGGTGATTCCCAATGCGTCGGGCCCGATGACTCTCTTCTGTGACAACACTGGAGCCATTGCCCTTGCGAAGGAGCCCAGGTTTCACAGGAAGACCAGGCATATCAAGCGTCGCTTCAACTCCATTTGTGAAAGTGTTCAAAATGGAGACATAGATATTTGTAAAGTACATACGGACCTGAATGTAGTAGATCCGTTGACTAAACCTCACCCTAGAGCAAAACATGATCAACACCAGGACGCAATGGGTGTTCGATTCATCACAATGTAACTAGATTATTGACTCTAGTGCAAGTGGGAGACTGTTGGAAATATGCCCTAGAGGCAATAATAAATGGTTATTATTATATTTCTTTGTTCATGATAATTGTCTATTATTCATGCTATAATTGTATTGTCTAGAAATCGTAATACATGTGTGAATACATAGACCACAACGTGTCCCTAGTAAGCCTCTAGTTGACTAGCTCGTTGATCAACAGATAGTCATGGTTTCCTGACTATGGACATTGGATGTCATTGATAACGGGATCACATCATTAGGAGAATGATGTGATGGACAGGACCCAATCCTAAGCATAGCATAAAAGATCGTGTAGTTTCGTTTGCTAGAGCTTTTCAAATGTCAAGTATCTTTTCCTTAGACCATGAGATCGTGCAACTCCCGGATACCATAGGAGTGCTTTGGGTGTGCCAAACGTCACAACGTAACTGGGTGACTATAAAGGTGCACTACGGGTATCTCCGAAAGTGTCTGTTGGGTTGGCACGGATCGAGACTGGGATTTGTCACTCCGTGTGACGGAGAGGTATCTCTGGGCCCACTCGGTAATGCATCATCATAATGAGATCAATGGGACTAAGGCGTTAGTCACGGGATCATGCATTGCGGTACGAGTAATGAGACTTGCCGGTAACGAGATTGAACAAGGTATTGGGATACCGACGATCGAATCTCGGGCAAGTAACATACCGATTGACAAAGGGAATTGTATACGGGATTGATTGAATCCTCGACACCCTGGTTCATCCGATGAGATCATCGTGGAACATGTGGGAGCCAACATGGGTATCCAGATCCTGCTGTTGGTTATTGACCGGAGAGGCGTCTCGGTCATGTCTGCATGTCTCCCGAACCCGTAGGGTCTACACACTTAAGGTTCGGTGACGCTAGGGTTGTAGAGATATGTGTATGCGGAAACCCGAAAGTTGTTCGGAGTCCTGGATGAGATCCCGGACGTCACGAGAGGTTCCGGAATGGTCCGGAGGTGAAGAATTATATATAGGAAGTCAAGTTTCGGCCACCGGGAAAGTACCGGGACCACCGGAAGGGTCCCGGGGGTCCACCGGGTGGGGCCACCTATCCCGGAGGGCCCCGTGGGCTGAAAGTGGAAGGGAACCAGCCCTTAGTGGGCTGGGGCGCCCCCCTTGGGCCTCCCCCCATGCGCCTAGGGTTGAGAACCCTAGGGTGGGGGGCTTCCCCCTTGCCTTGGGGGGCAAGGCAACCCCTTCCCCCCTTGTGGCCGCCGCCCCCCCCCCCCCAGGGGGCCTATATAAAGGGGGGGAGGGAGGGCAGCAACCGACAGCCTTGGGCGCCTCCCTCCTCCCCTGCAACTGTAACGCCCACGATGCGGCTATATCTCCCACGTGTCGAGGCACGACTTAGAGGCATAACCGCATAGTGGTTTTGTCGCAAGAAGGGTCATCTTCACACAATCCCATGTAATGAACAAGAATGGGATAAAGAGTTGGCTTACAATCGCCACTTCACACAATACATAAATATCATCCAATACATCATCCAAAATACAATCATATAGACCGGCTATGGTCAAAATCCAGATGAAAATAAGACAACCCCAAATGCTAGATCCCCGATCGTCTCAACTGGGCTCCACTACTGATCATCAGGAAAAGACACATAGTAACGACCACGTTCCTCGTCGAACTCCCACTTGAGAGCGACGCCATCATCTGCACTGGCATCGTCGGCACCTGCAACTGTTTTGGTAGAATCCGTGATTCACGGGGACTCAGCAATCTCACACCCGCGAGATCAAGACTATTTAAGCTTAAAGGGGGGCATGGTGCAAAGAGGTGGAGCTGCAGCGGCAAAAGCATATATGGTGGCTAACTTGCGCAAATGAGAGCGAGAAGAGAAGCAACGGAACGGACGTCATCTAGGAATGACCAAGAAGTGATCCTGAACACCTACTTACGTCATACATAACACAGACCGTGTTCACTTCCCGGACTCCGCCGAGAAGAGACCATCACGGTTACACACGCACTTGGTGTATTTTAAATGGGTCAAGTGACAAGTTATCTACAACCGGACATTAACAAATTCCCATCTGCCTCATAACCGCGGGCACGGCTTTCGAAAGATAATACCCTGCAGGGGTGTCCCAACTTAGCCCATCATAAGCTCTCATGGTCAACGAAGGATAAACCTTCTCCCGGAAAGACCCAATCAGTCTCGGAATCCCGGTTTACAAGACATCTCGACAATGGTAAAACAAGACCAGCAAAGCCCCCGAATGTGCCGACAAATCCCGATAGGAGCTGCACATATCTCGTTCTCAGGGCACAACGGATGAGCCAGACGTCGGATTGGCATAGACCCTGGTTGCCCAGGGGGCGCCGGACATCGCTCGGTTTGGGCCAGCACTCGAAGGAGCACTGGTCCGGGGGTTTAAAATAAGATGACCCTCGGGCTCGCGAAAACTGGGGGGAAAAGGCTTAGGTAGCAAATGGTAAAACCAAGGTTGGCCCTTGCTGGAGGAGTTTTATTCAAGGCGAACTGTCAAGGGGGTCCCATAAATCACCCGACCGTGTAAGGAACGCAAACTCAAGGAACATAATCCCGGTATAACAGTAACTAGGGCGGCAAGAGTGGAACAAAACACCAGGCATAAGGCCGAGCCTTCCACCCTTTACCAAATATATATAGATGCATTAATTAAATAAGATATATTGTGATATCCCAACAAATCCATGTTCCGACATGGAACAAACTTCAACTTCACCTGCATCTAGCAACGCTATAAGAAGGGCTGAGCAAAAGCGGTAACATAGCCAAACAACGGTTTGCTAGGAAAGGATGGTTAGGGCTGACATGGCTAAAATGGGAGACATGATATAGCAAAAGATAGGTAGCGAGCATGGCAATAGAGCGAACAACTAGCATAGCAAAGATAGAAGTGATTTCGAGGGGTGGTCATCTTGCGTGCAAGATTCTCAGAGTTGTCGAAAGCTTGATCCTCGTAAGCGTACTCGACAGGTTCCTCGTTCACGAACTCGTCTCCCGGCTCTACCCAAGACAAGAACACAAACAAACGGAACCAGAATCAACAACGAGAAATGCGCAAGCAACATGATGCAAGACATGTATGATATGCAAGATATGATATGCAATGCATATGCGTGCTCCGGAAGGAAAATGATGAACATAGAAGTAACTTGGCAAACCAAGCATGCCACTGGAAAGATGAGATGATTTCGGTCGAAATCGATATAAAGATCACCGGAATCGGATGCACGGTTTGCAAATGGCAAGCAAAACAAGAATGACACGAATCTGCGATTAACAGCATGATAGCACTTAAAATGCAACAAACAACAATGCTACAGCACCCCAACATAGCAAAAAAGCACATGGCTGTAAACTACAGGAGATTCTTGACAAAATATGAACACTGAGCTACGGCTAGTTCACAACATATTAAGCTCAAACAAGCATGGCAACAGTGCAAAAGATTACAGGTTCACAGACGGTGAAAAACTGGACATGGCAGAAATCAGCATCAGGGAGCAATGTTCAGAGCAAAAATGCTACAGGAACTTAACATAGCAAAACAAGGCATGGTAGTGTTCTACTAAATGCACATGACAAAAGTCCCTTACTGACCATAAGCCAAAAAGCACCAGAAGATATGATGGCAAGCATGTAAACATACCAAGTTTCGTTATCAGGTTTCAGACTTAGCAGAAAACAGAGCATGGCAGAATTTTTAATATGTATGCCTCTTTGTGAGCTTGATGCACTCACTACAGAGCAATTCATGACAAACCAAGCATACCTACAGCAATAAGGAATATTTATGAAGCTAACCATGGCAAGAACAATTGCATAGCATGTATGGATCAACTATAATGAGCTTGGCAAAAATGCATGTCATGTTAAGAATCTGCCAGAAATATTTTATAGCAAAAGTAGAGCATGATTGAGTCATGCTATGGTACCCTAAAATTGAAAACAATTGCAGGAATGGATTGAATACAACTATAGCTACAAATCATCCTTACTGAACATCTCCAAAAGATGCATGGATCTCTCTGTAGCATCAAGTTTACATGGCAAAACAATTACTGCAGACAAGGACTTAGAGAAATCACTAAGTCCCTGAAATCAGAATTATTACGGGACCTACTTTGCATGGTTGTGCTAGTCACCACAGAGATCACAAAAATACATGGACTACACCACTGGAAAGATGGCATGGAATACTTCAAAACACATGTAGAGCTCATGCTCAAAAGATGCACATATTTAATGATACAAAAATGACAAATCTCCAAGTTCTGCTAAGAACCAGAGATTAACAGCAACTAGCCCTCTTCCAATGAAGATTTGGGCATCAAGATGACCTCTAATGAATATGGTGCAATTGAACAAAATGAAGAGCATCACGAGGCGAACAATTTGAGATATTACACGCGCGAATCGGAGCTACATGCAAGAAGTTAGGGCATCGGGAACAAGTGCATATACTGATAAGATTCCAGGACTTGGAAGAAAAAAAGGGGGACGAAGTCAACGCGCTGTAGGTCGGGCGATCGGATCTGGGGGAGGTCGAGGGAGCTCGAGCTCGGCTCGGCCGATGGCGGCGAGGCAGGGGCCGGCGGGGGCCCGGCCGGAGGAGGGCGCCGACGGCGTAGGAGGGGCGCCGGAGGTGGGGGTTGCCGGCGGGGGCGGCGAGCGCCGGCGGAGGCGCGGCGGCGGGGGCCGGCCGTCGCCGGGCGGGGCGGGGCGGTGACGGCGGCGGCGGGCGTGCCCGGGGAGGCGACGACGGTGGCGGCGGGGCAGGCGCGGGCCGCGGGGGCCGGCGATGGGCCTGCGGGCGGCGGCGGTGGGAGGACCCGGCGGCGACGTGGCGCGCCGCGATTCGTCGGTTGCGGCAGCGGACGTGTCCGGCCGACGGCGGACGCGTCCGGCGCGGCGGGAGGGAAAAATTTAGGGTTTCGACTGCAGTTTCGTTTTCGGGATGCCCACCTATTTATAGGTAGAGGGAGCTAGGAGGCTCCAAATGAGGTGCGGTTTTTACCCACACGATCGTGATCGAACGACCTAGAGCATGGAAGAGAGTTTGGTGGGTTTTGGGCTGGTTTTAGAGGGTGTTTTTGCTGGATACTCAAATGGACTTTGCGGATGCCCGGTTAACCGTTGGAGTACCAAACGACCTCCGAATGGAACGAAACTTGACCGGTAGTCTCCGGGTGGTATAATAAGACCACTCGACAAGCCTCGGTCCATTCCGAGAAATTTTGACACACGCACACGAAAGAAAACTAGAGGGGTGCACCGGAGGAGAGAGGAGCGCCGGATTGCAAAACAGACAACGGGGAAAATGCTTGGATGCATGAGACGAACACGTATGCGAATGCAATGCGCATGATGACATGATATGAAAATGCATGACATGACAAAAATACAAAACGAAAGACAAAACCCGAAAACGGAGGGAAAATCATATCACATAGCCGGAAATGGCAAGAGTCGGAGTTACAAATATGGCAAGTTACATGCGGGGTGTTACAACACTCCACCACTACGAGAGGATCTCGTCCCGAGATCTAGGACTGAAAGAACTCCGGATATTCGGAACGGAGATGGTCCTCGCGTTCCCAGGTGGCTTCCCGGTCGGAATGGTGCGACCACTTCAATTTCAGGAATTTGATAGACTTGTTGCGAGTCTTGCGCTCAGTTTCTTCAAGAATAGCAACTGGGTGCTCATGATAAGACAAATCTTCTTGGAGGTCAATCTCTTCGAAGTTGATAGTGCACTCAGGCGTCTTGAAGCACTTGCGGAGCTGTGACACGTGGAACACATCGTGCACGTTCGCGAAGTTGGAAGGAAGCTCAAGTTGATAGGCGCGGTCGCCTCTTTTGCCAATGATCTTGAAAGGACCCACGTATCTAGGGGCAAGCTTCCCTTTGATACCGAAGCGATGAGTGCCTTTCATTGGAGAGACGCGGAGGTAGACATGGTCTCCGATCTCGAAAGCCAAATCACGATGCTTACTATCGTAGTAACTCTTCTGGCGCGATTGCGCGGCTTTGAGATTATCCCGGATGACTTTACACATTTCTTCAGCTTCAGTGATTAAATCATTGCCAAGAAGTTGGCGTTCACCAGTCTCTGACCAATTGAGAGGAGTACGACACTTTCTGCCATAGAGAATCTCGAATGGGGCCTTGCCCGAACTCGCTTGGAAGCTGTTGTTGTAGGAGAATTCAGCATATGGAAGACAATCTTCCCATTTCATGCCAAAGGAAATGACACAAGCCCTGAGCATATCTTCAAGAATTTGATTGACTCGCTCGACTTGGCCACTAGTTTGAGGATGGAAAGCTGTGCTGAAGCGAATGTTTGTGCCCATGGCCTTCTGGAAGGAGTCCCAAAACTTAGAGGTGAAGATGCTTCCACGATCTGAAGAAATCAATTGTGGAATGCCGTGCAAAGAGACAATTTTGGAGGTGTAAAGCTCTGCCAGCTGAGCTGCTGTGATGGATTCTTTGATAGGAAGGAAATGAGCCACTTTAGAGAGCTTGTCAATGACAACAAAGATAGCATCATTTCCGCGCTTGGACTTTGGAAATCCAGTCACAAAGTCCATTTCGATATGATCAAACTTCCATTCTGGGATAGCAAGAGGTTGGAGGAGACCAGATGGTCGTTGGTGTTCTGCTTTCACTCTTCGGAAGACATCACATTCATTCACGAATTGAGCAATTTCTCGCTTCATTCGAGTCCACCAATACAACTGCTTGAGGTCATGATACATCTTCGTACTTCCAGGATGAATGGACAGGAGAGAATTGTGCGCTTCACTCATTATGACTTTCCTTAGATCACCTTTCGGAACCACAATCCGGTCCTCGAAGAACAAAGTGTCTCTGTCATCAATGCGATAGCACTTGTATTTGGAAAGACCCTTGTCGATACCACGTTTCACCTTCTTCACCATGGCATCCAGGAGTTGTGCCTCACGAATTTGATCTTCCAAAGTAGGAGATACTATGAGGTTGGCAAGAACGCCTTGAGGAACAACTTGGAGATTCAGCTTGCGGAAAGCTTCACAAAGATCCGGTTGGAAAGGCTTGAGGATTAAGCTGTTGCAATAAGCTTTCCTGCTTAACGCATCTGCAATGACATTTGCTTTGCCTGGAGTATATTCGATACTCGGATTGTACTCTTGAATCATTTCGACCCATCGAGTCTGCCTGAGGTTGAGGTTGGGCTGAGTGAAGATATACTTGAGACTCTTGTGATCAGTGAAAATGTCCACTTGTCTTCCCAACAAGAGATGTCTCCACGTAATCAATGCATGGACAACTGCCGCCAACTCAAGATCGTGAGTGGGGTAGTTCTTCTCGTTGGGCTTCAACTGCCGAGAGGTATAGGCCACAACTTTCTTCTCTTGCATTAACACAGCACCGAGACCTTGGAGAGAAGCATCACAGAAAACTTCATACGGCTTGGATTCATCAGGAGGAGTCAAGACAGGAGCTGTGACTAGTTTCTGTTTGAGAGTGTTGAAAGCAATGTCACACTCAGGAGACCAGACATACTTCACATGCTTCTGTAGGAGGTTGGAAAGAGGTTTCGCAATCTTGGAGAAATTCTCAACGAATCTTCGGCAATAGCTTGCAAGACCCAGAAAACTGCGGAGCTGCTTGACATTTTGAGGAGGTTCCCAATCCAGAACTGCGGACACCTTCTCGGGGTTAACAGCGATGCCCTTGGCAGAGATGATGTGACCAAGGAAAAGAACTTCATCGAGCCAAAACTCACATTCGGAGAACTTCGCATAGAATTGATACTCTCTGAGCTTGTCGAGCACCAATCGCAAATGTTTGGCATGATCCTGCTTATTCTTGGAGAAGACCAAGATATCATCGAGATACACCAGAATGAATTCATTGGTATAGGGGTTGAAGATGAAATTCATCATCCGAGAGAAAACCGGAGGAGCATTGACAAGGCCTAAAGACACGACAGTATATTCATAAGAACCAAAGCAAGTTCTGAATGCTGTCTTGGGAATATCTTCTTCACGAATGCGAATCTGATGATAACCCATACGAAGGTCAAGCTTCGAGAATACTTTAGCGCCCTTGAGTTGCTCAAAAAGCTCATTGATGTTGGGAAGTGGATACTTGTTCTTGATTGTCTTCTTGTTCAATGGACGGTAGTCGACACAAAGTCGGTCCGTGCCATCCTTCTTCTTGACAAAAAGAACACCACAACCCCATGGAGAAGAACTCGGTCTGATCAAACCCAGACGCTCTTGTTCATCGAGCTGCTTCTTTAATTCCTTCAGCTCGTTGGGTCCAAGCTTGTATGGACGCTTGCACACGGGTTCAGTACCAGGCTCTAGTTCGATAACGAACTCAACTGGCCGATGAGGAGGCATACCCGGAAGCTCTTCTGGAAAGACATCTTGATACTCGCAAACGACTGGAATTTGAGAGATGGCATTCAATTCGCCCTTCTCATTGAGAGAGAAAAACAGAATGGTTTCATCACGAGCGGCATAGATAATCACATCCTCAGACGAGTGTGTCAATTGAATTTCCCTGGCAGGACAATCAAGTTGAGCCTTGTGCTTAGAAAGCCAGTCCATCCCAAGAATAAGATTAATATCCGAGTCGCCAAGAACAATTGGGGAAGAGTGAAATTTATAGTCGCCCATCTTGATGGTAACATTCGGGACCATAGAGCTTGCATTCATGAATTTACCCGGAGAGACAACTGATAACGGTCTAGGCAAATCTTGATAAACCAACTCATGCTTAAAAGCAAATGGTCTTGAAATGAAAGAAAGAGATGCACCAGTATCAAAAAGAACTTCTGCAGGAATATCATTAACTGAGAGATTACCCATTATCACATCAGTAGATTCCTCCCCTTGAGCTGCATTCATCATGTTCACCTTGGCAGACTTTGGATTATGCTTGACCACTGCATTTCTGGAAGATCTTACAGGAGGAGGAGGAAGACGCCTCTGGTTGAAGCACTTGTTAGCATAGTGACCTTTCTGCTGACATTTGTTGCAAGTCACCTCTGAGAGTGGACGGTGATAAGGAGCATTGGACTTGGGAGCTTGATTCTGAGACTTGTTCTGATAGCCAGAGTTGGAAGAGTTTGAAGAACCATGGCCACCTTTGTTCTTCTGCTGATAAGGCTGACAAAACGGAGGAGGAGGAGGCAACCAGAACTTCTGTTGCTTAGCTGTCACAAGTGAGGAAGAAGAAGACTGAACTGCGTCTCTGACTCTCTTCTTAGAAGCCTCACACTTGAGCTGAGCAGCCTCTTGCTTCAGTGCCATATTGTAGAATTGATCAAAGTGAGTAGGCTCAACAAGAACAAGAGCTAACTGCAGATCCTCTTTAAGGCCACCTCTGAAGTGATAGATCATGCTCTTCTCATCAGGAATGTCTTGTTTAGCGAAGCGAGCAAGTTTCTGAAACTGAATGTTGTATTGATACACAGACATGTTTCCTTGCTTGAGATTGCGGAACTCCTCACGCTTGCTCTCGACAACACTTTGTGGAATGTGGTGCGCTTTGAAGTCCCGACAGAAGTCAGTCCAAGTAATCACACGACCTCCTCTGGAATCTTTGTATTGTAGAAACCAATCAGCAGCTTGGTCCTTGAGCTGGAAAGAAGCGAACTTGACATAGTCCTCAGGCCTGACATTGCTACATTCAAAATGCTTGTTGATGTCCACGAGCCAATCATCGGCATCCGTGGCCTCGGCACAGTAGCTGAAAGACTTGGGCTGATTTGCGAGAAACTGGTTGAGAGTGGCAAAGTGAAACTAATTGTTGCCTTGACCTTGATTGCCTTGATTGCCTTGCCCTTGAGTACGTTCTTGCAAGAGTTGCAGAATCATCTGAGCATTGGCGTTGGTGGCTGCCATGATTGCTTGCCATGCCTCCGGAGGTGGAGGTGGTGGCGGAGGGTTCGCTTGACTCCCTTCATTACGATCCGGATTCTGACGCGTTGGCGGAGCCATCCTGAAGAGGGTGACATCCGTTAGCATCTTGATAGACAAATAGATAAGTAGAATCAACGGATAGAAATTGCAACATATAGTCTTCACAATAAACATTCGAACGAAGATGAACGAATGAATTCCGTAGTAAATCATCACACTTCCATAAGTTGAGAAGCCACTTGAAAAAGATATGGAATGAACATACGAATTCGAAGTAACTCGAATACCACAATACAAAATAAAACAAAGTATTGGCTTGCAGAATAAGCC
This sequence comes from Triticum aestivum, assembly GCF_018294505.1. Lineage (NCBI taxonomy): Eukaryota > Viridiplantae > Streptophyta > Magnoliopsida > Poales > Poaceae > Triticum > Triticum aestivum. The sequence goes on along the minus strand of NC_057808.1, from coordinate 150,845,098 downwards.
GGAACAAACATATGATAGATATTTCGTCCGAAGTTTTCGTGGTGGGGCCCACACGGGCTCAATCGTACAGCACCATCATGTACAAGGCTGTGCACATGACATACAAAGCATCCCCGAGTCGGCAAAGCCATGGACTCTTTAAGACACAAAGAGACCACTTTAAAATCAACCGTATACAGGCGGACCACTAGACGTCGAACCCCAATCTCATATCATGCGTCTGTCGGAAAGATATCCTAAGGCTACTTGAATTCCCACTTATAAACTCCCGAAACTTTCTGGTTATGCAATCTGGTGTAGGGGATACAGGGGACACAAATATATATCACCCAAACTAGCAATCCCTAGATCCAGCTGTATCCATCCGTCAACACATAACCAAGAAACCTTCGGAAATCGTTTACCTCAACCTTCGAAAAACATCCGTTATACAAGTTATGGAAATACTCCCGAACTCCCGCCCCAGTACTGGGTGGCGCCGAGGTGATCTCACCAACAACTGCATAAAAGAGATTTCGATGTTGGCGAAACTCAGGTATTCCAGAACTGCAACGATAAAATTGTGACGACAACACCTCGGAGCTCAACTCCCCGGGACACTGCCACAACCCCTAAATGACAGGAGGCACCAAGAACAATGTTCTCGTCACAAATCCATCGGAACGATTCCAAGATACCCGCGTGATCCTAAATTTTTTTTTAGTGAAATTTGAGGAGAGAGTAGTCAAAACTCTACGTCAGGAGACCTCACCAGAGCGACGAAGGGACTGAGGAGTAAAAATAATTCTACTCTCCGATATATATAATCCTAAGACTCAAACATTTTTATTCTAGACTCAACAACGCCAGCGATTCGATCAAGCAGGGAGCTCCTAAGTCGGGGATGGCTCTGATTACCAACTTGTAACGCCCACGATGCGGCTATATCTCCCACGTGTCGAGGCACGACTTAGAGGCATAACCGCATAGTGGTTTTGTCGCAAGAAGGGTCATCTTCACACAATCCCATGTAATGAACAAGAATGGGATAAAGAGTTGGCTTACAATCGCCACTTCACACAATACATAAATATCATCCAATACATCATCCAAAATACAATCATATAGACCGGCTACGGTCAAAATCCAGATGAAAATAAGACAACCCCAAATGCTAGATCCCCGATCGTCCCAACTGGGCTCCACTACTGATCATCAGGAAAAGACACATAGTAACGACCACGTTCCTCGTCGAACTCCCACTTGAGATCGACGCCATCATCTGCACTGGCATCGTCGGCACCTGCAACTGTTTTGGTAGAATCGGTGAGTCACGGGGACTCAACAATCTCACACCCGCGAGATCAAGACTATTTAAGCTTAAAGGGGGGCATGGTGCAAAGAGGTGGCGCTGCAGCGGCAAAAGCATATATGGTGGCTAACTTGCGCAAATGAGAGCGAGAAGAGAAGCAACGGAACGGACGTCATCTAGCAATGACCAAGAAGTGATCCTGAACACCTACTTACGTCATACATAACACATACCGTGTTCACTTCCCGGACTCCGCCGAGAAGAGACCATCACGGTTACACACGCACTTGGTGTATTTTAAATGGGTCAAGTGACAAGTTATCTACAACCGGACATTAACAAATTCCCATCTGCCTCATAACCGCGAGCACGGCTTTCGAAAGATAATACCCTGCAGGGGTGTCCCAACTTAGCCCATCATAAGCTCTCATGGTCAACGAAGGATAAGCCTTCTCCCGGAAAGACCCAATCAGTCTCGGAATCCCGGTTTACAAGACATCTCGACAATGGTAAAACAAGACCAGCAAAGCCCCCGAATGTGCCGACAAATCCCGATAGGAGCTGCACATATCTCGTTCTCAGGGCACAACGGATGAGCCAGACGTCGGATTGGCATAGACCCTGGTTGCCCAGGGGGCGCCGGACATCGCTCGGTTTGGGCCAGCACTCGAAGGAGCACTGGTCCGGGGGTTTAAAATAAGATGACCCTCGGGCTCGCGAAAACCGGGGGGAAAAGGCTTAGGTAGCAAATGGTAAAACCAAGGTTGGCCCTTGCTGGAGGAGTTTTATTCAAGGCGAACTGTCAAGGGGGTCCCATAAATCACCCGACCGTGTAAGGAACGCAAACTCAAGGAACATAATCCCGGTATAACAGTAACTAGGGCGGCAAGAGTGGAACAAAACACCAGGCATAAGGCCGAGCCTTCCACCCTTTACCAAATATATATAGATGCATTAATTAAATAAGATATATTGTGATATCCCAACAAATCCATGTTCCGACATGGAACAAACTTCAACTTCACCTGCATCTAGCAACGCTATAAGAAGGGCGGAGCAAAAGCGGTAACATAGCCAAACAACGGTTTGCTAGGAAAGGATGGTTAGGGCTGACATGGCTAAAATGGGAGACATGATATAGCAAAAGATAGGTAGCGAGCATGGAAATAGAGCGAACAACTAGCATAGCAAAGATAGAAGTGATTTCGAGGGGTGGTCATCTTGCCTGCAAGATTCTCAGAGTTGTCGAAAGCTTGATCCTCGTAAGCGTACTCGACAGGTTCCTCGTTCACGAACTCGTCTCCCGGGTCTACCCAAGACAAGAACACAAACAAACGGAACCAGAATCAACAACGAGAAATGCGCAAGCAACATGATGCAAGACATGTATTATATGCAAGATATGATATGCAATGCATATGCGTGCTCCGGAAGGAAAATGATGAACATGGCAGTAACATGGCAAACGAAGCATTCCACTAGAAAGATGAGATGATTTCGGTCGAAATCGATATAAAGATCACCGGAATCGGATGCACGGTTTGCAAATGGCAAGCAAAACAAGAATGACACGAATCTGCGATTAACAGCATGATAGCACTTAAAATGCAACAAACAATAATGCTCCAGCACCCCAACATATCAACAAAGCACATGGCAGTAAACTAAAGGAGATGCTTGACAAAAGATGAACACTGAGCTATGGCTAGTTCACAACATATCAAGCTCAAACAAGCATGGAAAAAGTGCAAATGGTTACAGGTTCACAGACTTGGTGAAAAACTGGACATGGCAGAAATCAGCATCAGGTAGCAATGTTCAGAGCATGCAATCAACATGCTACAGGAACTTAACATAGCAAAACAAGGCATGGTAGTGTTCTAATAAATGCACATGACAAAAGTCCCTTACTGACCATAAGCCAAAAAGGAACAGAAGATATGATGGCAAGCATGTAAACATAGCAAGTTTTGTTATCAGGTTTCAGACTTAGTAGAAAACAGGGCATGGCAGAAATATTAATATGTAGGCCTCTTTGTGAGCTTTATGCACTCACTACAGAGCAATGCATGACAAACCAAGCATACCTACTGCAAGATGGCATGTTTATGAAGCTAACCATGGCAAGAACAATTGCATAGCATGTATGGATCAACTACAATGAGCTTGGCAAAAATGCATGGCATGTTAAGAATCTGCCAGAAATATTTTATAGCAAAAGTAGAGCAAGATTTATTCATGCTATGTTACTCTAAAATTGCAAAAAATTGCAGTATTGGATCAATTACAACTATATCTACAAATCATCCTTACTGAACATCTCCAAAATATGCATGGATCTCTCTGTAGCATCAAGTTTACATGGCAACAAAATTACAGCAGACAAGGACTTAGAGAAATCACCAAGTCCCTGAAATCAGAATTATTACGGGACCTACTTTGCATGCTTGTGCTAGTCACCACAGAGATCACAAAAATACATGGACTACACCACTTGAAAGATGGCACGGCATACTTCAAAACACATGTAGAGCTCATGTTCAAAAGATGCACATATTTAATGATACAAAAATGACAAATCTCCAAGTTCTGCTAAGAACCAGAGATTAACAGCAACTAGCCCTCTTCCAATGAAACTTTGGGCATCAAGATGACCTCTAATGAATATGGTCCAATTGAACAAAATGAAGAGCATCATGAGACAAACAATTTGACATATTACACGCGCGAATCGGAGCTACATGCAAGAAGTTAGGGCATCGGTAACAAGTGCATATACTGATAAGATTCCAGGACTTGGAAGAAAAAAAGGGGGACGAAGTCAACGCGTACTGTAGCTCGGGCGATCGGATCTGGGGGAGGTCGAGGGAGCTCGAGCTCGGCTCGGCCAATGGCGGCGAGGCAGGGGCCGGCGGGTGCCCGGCCGGAGGAGGGCGCCGGCGGCGGAGGAGGGGCGGCGGAGGTGGGGGTCGCCGGCGGGGGCGGCGAGCGCCGGCGGATGCGCGGCGGCGGGGGCCGGTGGCGGCGGCGGGCGTGCCGCGGGAGGCGACGGACGGTGGCGGCGGGGCAGGCACGGGCCGCGGGGGCCGGCGATGGGCCTGCGGGGCGGCGGCGGCGGGAGGACCCGGCGGCGACGTGGCGCGCCGCGATTCGTCGGTTGCGGCGGCGGACGTGTCCGGCCGACGGCGGACGCGTCCGGCGGCTCGGAGGGAAAAATTTAGGGTTTCGACTGCAGTTTCGTTTTCGGGATGCCCACCTATTTATAGGTAGATGGAGCTAGGAGGCTCCAAATGAGGTGCGGTTTTCGCCCACACGATCGTGATCGAACGACCTAGAGCATGGAAGAGAGTCTGGTGGGTTTTGGGCTGGTTTTAGAGGGGTTTTTGCTGGATACTCAAATGGACTTTGCGGATGCCCAGTTAACCGTTGGAGTACCAAACGACCTCCGAATGGAAAGAAACTTGACCGGTAGTCTCCGGGTGGTATAATAAGACCACTCGACAAGCCTCGGTCCATTCCGAGAAAGTTTGACACACGCACACGAAAGAAAACTAGAGGGGTGCACCGGAGGAGATGGGAGCGCCGGATTGCAAAACGGACAACGGGGAAAATGCTCGGATGCATGAGACGAACACGTATGCGAATGCAATGCGCATGATGACATGATATGAAAATGCATGACATGACAAAAATACAAAACGAAAGACAAAACCCGACAACGGAGGGAAAATCATATCACATAGCCGGAAATGGCAAGAGTCGGAGTTACAAATATGGCAAGTTACATGCGGGGTGTTACAGCAACACCTCTCTCTCTCTCGCAGAAGCTCGGCGAAGCCCTGCCGGAGACCCGCTACATCCACCACCACGCCGTCGTGCTGTTGGATCTCCATCAACCTCTCCTTCCCCCTTGCTGGATCAAGAAGGAGGAGACGTCGCTGCACCATACGTGTGTTGAACGCGGAGGTGCCGTCCGTTCGGCACTCGGTCATCGGTGATTTGGATCACGGCGAGTACGATTCCGTCATCCACATTCATTGGAACGCTTCCGCTCGCGATCTACAAGGGTATGTAGATGCACTCCCTTCCCTCGTTGCTAGTATACTCCATAGATGCATCTTGGTGAGCGTAGGAAAATTTTAAAATTATGCTACGATTCCCAACACGATCCACCTGTGCAGAGAAAATATCTCAAATTTTTTTGCCTCTGCCTTTATTGACATGTGGGTCCCAATTGTCATCTACGCACACCACGTCCAACACTTGCCAAAACTTCGTCCCTCGTTTTCTCTGTTTTTCGCACACTCGACATTGTGTGGGCATTTTGAAAATAGCATATCTTTTTAACTGTGCATCATATGAAGATGTGCTATGCATGAATGTTGATCAGCATGATGTTAACTGGCTGGTAGTTCCAGTTTCGACCATGAATAAAACTTCCAACATGATGTTAACACTGTTTGAAAAGGCCGTGTTAATATAAATGCTCTGCCTCTGAAAGTTGCAGTTTCTTATCTGAAACTGAACTTGGAGTTTCTTATCTGAAACTGAAAGTTGCAGTTTCTTCTCTGAGAATCACATTGTCTGCACTTTTATACTCCTATGAAACTATATTTTTAAGTGCTAAAAATAGATCTCTAGAATTCATAAAATACTTCATATGCTCAATACTGCAAATCTGAAATTCAAAAGACATTCATATCTGAAAGTAGTCTCAAAATACACAACACAAAACACAATTCACAACCTACAAATACTGACAACCCTAAGCTCCTCCTGACAATTCACAACCTGCCCGGCTATTGGGCTGGGGGCAGTCCCTCCTATTCCTCGGGGGCAGACAGCCGCCCCGTGAGACGATGTGAACGGCAAGGGAGAGGATGGCGGGGATGCGTCGTCGGGCCAACTATTTTTCTCCACTTGCAGTTGGGTTCGGTCGACGAAGACTCCACTGGCTCGCTCTGGCACGACACCCTCACAAACGGCACCCTCTAGATGCTCGATTCTTCAATCTCTGGTGGATGCTCCATCTGGGATCGATACTCCCACCACCGCTCCCTCACGCTCGGATTCGGTGAATCTGTTTGCTCCATGGCCTAGAGGAGCAGCTCTATGTACTCCCGCGCGACTTCCTCCAGGAATATCGCCGCCTTTTCGCTCTGTTGCATATATTTGGCCATGAATGTCGCCATCGCCGCTGGTTCGTCATTGTTGTCAAACCAAGACTGTATCTCCAACATCCTAGCTAGCTTCACAGGGTCGCCGTCTGCGATCCTCACATATCGGTTGTACTCCTCCATCGATCTACTTCTCCACAACACCTTCACTCGCCGGCGGTGGTTTTTGAATGGAAGAGGAGAGGAGCAGCGCTGGTTTTGGATTAGAACTGGAGAGGAGCAACGCTGGTTTTGGACTGGAATAGGAGAGGAGGGCGGTGGTTTTGAAATGGAAGAGGAGAGGAGTGGCGCTGGATTTACATTGGCACAGGAGAGGAGTGGTGTTGGTTTAAGAGGAGAAGAGCGGAAGAGCGGCGCTGGTCTTGGAAGTATTTTTTTTGTTTTGCATATTTTGGGTCAAAGTTTGACCACGTACTGTATTTGACAAGCAAAATTTGAATGCGTGTCACCAAAAATTGTATCGTTTGGTTCGTATCTGAATGTACTTTCACATTATATTATTTTTGCAACGTATAACATATATTTTATTTGCAAAAATCATGGTCAATTATGACCCAGAATAAAAGGGAGACTAGTTAATGTGGGGTCGCTTTCCAGTCACAGCGCGTCGGCCCTCTCGTCCAATCCTAAATCGCTGCCGCACGCTCCTCTCCCTCTTCTCCATTGCAAAACCACCTCCTCTTCTCTCCATCATCTCCATTCAAAAACCATCGTCTCGCCTCTCCCTCTTCTCGATTGCAAAACCACCTCCTCTCCTCTCCATCATCTCCATTCCAAAACCACCATGTCGCGTCTCCCTCTTCTCCATTGCAAAACCACCTCCTCTCCTCTCCATCATCTCCATTCCAAAACCACCGTCTCGCCTCTCCCTCTTCTCCATTGCAAGACCACCATCTCTCCTCCCATCTTCCAAAGCTAGCACCGGACCACTCAGAAGGACATTTATGGAGAGGATGCAATAGTGAATCAGGCAGATCGCCGGTGGTGACAAGGCAAAGTTAGCCAGGTTGAAGGAGATCCTTACTTGGTTTGACAATGAGTGGGAGATTCCGAGGACGGCGAGGGCCATGTGGCAATGTAGGCGAAAGAGCGAGACGGCGGTGACGAGGGCGGCGATGTACATGTAATCCTCGGAGACAGTCACGCCGCAGTCCTTCGAGTTCGTCGAGTATCTCCTCTGGGTGATGGAGCAGACAGATTCGTCCGAGGCGAAAGTCAGGCGGAGGTGGTGGGCGTACAGGTCGAAGGTCGAGCACCCAGAGGATAACAGATCGATCGAGTACGGTGTGCCATTCGTGAGGGTGCACAGCCGGCCGGAGCCACAGGAGTATTTGTTCTCCCACCGCAAGAGGAGGCCGAATGGCGCGACGTCGCTTCCCCGCCATTCTCCACGGTTCCTTCGACGCTCGCCTCGTTTCAATGGTGGCGGTAGGGTTTAAGATAAGCTTCGCACTAACCTAATCTTCCACCTGCTCATGCTTACAATCAGTGTGACAGCTAATGAAAATCATGCTTACAATCAGTCTCCGAGTACTATGCCAATCACCCTTAAATAGCTCTGGACCTTTGGGTCAAAGTTGTGACACTGTGTACAAATAAAGAAAAATAGATTGGTGCTTCTTTCAGAAAAGAGTACTCCCTAGAAAACTGCCAATATAAGCTACTAGTATTTGGTTAGAGGATTTGCTGCCGAGAAAGATCCGTCCATAGAGAGCGCCACACATCCCACTGGTGGTGGTGGATGCCAATGCGTGCATGGAGCATGGTTGGTGTTGGTAATTTTTACTTGGCACACCTTGCACTCTGCATATATGCCGGTTCCATCCGTACATTTGTGCAGTTCCACCAAAATGCAGCTGAATAACCCTGTTTGCACAGATAATGAAAAAGCGTGATTATGTTATAGTGGCACTAGTTGATGAAACACGCAAAATAAATAGAAGAAAATATTGCGATAGTAACATAGTATGCCATGCTGCGAGGGTGAAATGGGCCCTGCGATGCCTCATACTGGAAATCGTCCCAAGTCTCCCCGATACACCTTCTGTCAATGATGAACATCAGTGTACAGCGGTAGTACAAGGAGGGGCCTTGCGACATTCAAATCTCTATTTTTGTGCAGATCAACTAAAATTAAGCACCCCAGTTTGTAGAAACGCTTAAACATTAACAATGGGACTAGTTGATGAAACATACATTAACAAAGAGAAGCACTTTCTTTATCTACATTGGAAATGACATGATAGAGAGGACACTCGCTCTATTTTAACTGCATTATTACTTCATTTTATCAGTGACACTAGGGTCGAGAAAGTAGCAAACGAGGTGTACCGTGCGTCGCAAGGATGAAGGCCGGGGGTGCTTAGACTGGGATGCTGAAGCTGGATCTTTCAGTCCCTATCTTCCCGCTGATGTTCCTGTGGTAGCATTTGGGTTGTAATCCAAACTTGGTCGAGCTGGTGCTACGTCCCCCTACATGCCTAGCTTATGTGGCGAACTTGTCTCCTGCTAGTACTTAGTCCGTTCTAGTAGTAGTTGCATAGCTTCCCATTTACACTGATTGTCGGATAATGGTTCAAAATGGTTGGGTTTCTTTAATGAAATTGGAGGGAACCCCCTCTTTCGATATATAAAAAAGCAGTGGCACCAGCGGTGCCAAAACATTGCCTCAAATTAATAGTGCCATTAGATTAAGGTGCAAAATAATAACATTATTGCTTTATCATGGCAGTGCCAAAACAGTAGCACAAGAGCAGGATCAACATGCAGGATCTTTGGCAAACGGTTAGACCAAAAAGGAACATACCTCGTGATGGGAACCATATCTGTAGTCAACGCCTTCGTAGAAGGGATGACACCAGTCATCAACATGGATGATTAATTTCATGGGACTTTTGGTGCAGTTCACCTAAAATGAAGCAATGTCCCATGAGCTAGCAGCTTCTTCTTCTTTTTTTTAAGAAAAGGGCTCCAGCCCCGGTTCCATTTCCATCAGAAAATGAAACCCACTGAGCTTCTTCTTCATTAGTTGCAACAAAATTGACCAACATCAAGGTTGGTCGTGAAGCTCCTGGAATGTTCAACTATAATTTGGATATCATTTGTGCAGTTCAACTAAGATCAAGCATGAAGTGTATATTTCTGTTTGCACAAAAAAGGTGGAAAGGAGGGTGACCAACAAGTGATGAAACATGCATCAAATGAAAAAAAGCATGTTCCTTATCTGAATGGCAATAGTACAAGGACAGTACCAATTTCTAGAAGCATTGCTAGATATTAGTGTGGGCATTAGGATTAACTATGACAACCGTTAAATACGACATTACTTTAATGGTGCCATTGCTTCATTATACCAGCAACATTACATTAACAGCTGCTACAGAGTCGGTATTTGGGCAGAGGAGAGTAGGCCGACTAGGACAGTTGCATCTCTAATGAAAAGAAGCAACTTATCTTAATGGGAAATTTAGTAGGACATGAAAAGAAGTGCCATTGATTCATATTACTGGAGGCATTACATTGAAAACAACATTGGTTTAACGTGTCCTTACTTTTAACAGTGCGACTGCTACATTTTACCAGTGGCATTACATAAGAGCGGCTCGCGGCAACAAACATCAAAAGAAGATATCTGGGTTGGTCCCATATTTGTTCGGTATATAGCCACCTTATACTGTGTGAGGCTAGCAAATCTAGTGCTGGACTTACTCTGTTGACTTGTCCCCCAGTCCCCATTTTCTTTCCTTTTTCAACCAATATATCGGGTTTATATTGAGTTTGTACTGCATTCCCTTTATTTCCTTATTAGACCTAGAGACCAGTTGAATAGCCAGTCTCTACTACTTTTCGCCCCCATTATTTCCTCTTTCGACCAAGTCCTAGATTCAGGTAACAAATCTTCCCCCACCCCACCCCTTTCTTCCTTGTTTGAACCAAGTAGTACTAGATTCGAGTGCATGAACTAGTTTTACCTCTTAACAGTAAAAAATTAGGTGGTTTTCGAATAGCCGATCGATCCTATCTACGAGGGGGCCCTGAGAAATAGTAAAAGATACAAATGCAGCGACATCAGGAGCTCGGGAAGTAGAGCAAGGCCGGTTTCGAAGGAAGTTATACTTGAGGGTCGCCGGGATGTCTCTAGGTGGGCAGCGGGAGGCCGGATCTACCCACACTATGCCAGCGAGGAAGAAGGGGTGGTAGGCCCTCCCTCGCCAGTGATGCTTGGGAGAGAACGGCAAGGCGCGCTGATCGGGACGTGCCGGCAGTGGGTAAGAGCCGTCGCCGAGGACGAACGCTTGAACGTTGCACCTTCTCACCTTCCCTGGTGGGGAGGATCCGGTTGGATCTTTGACCAGCGATGAGCAGAGAGAGAGAGTGTGGCCACAGCTGTCGTGTTTAGGTCTGGAGAGGACGAGACAGTGTGAAGAGAGCAACACTAGCAAGCAAGCGCGGAGGCTCCTGCCTATACAGTGGAGTACTAGTTTTCTTTTGTCTACCGGCCGGAGCCAGCTTTACCTCGGTAATGACTGTCGATAAGGCTTCATGCATGTGCCCCAGAGGCGCAGTTGTCGTAATTTTGATCTGAAGCATCGGATTATAACATATAACATGAAAAAATGCCACATGACAAGAAATCATAACCTCACTGCCCAAAGGAGAGAAGATGAATCCCGACGACAAACTAGACGAGGATCAGAGCTCAAATTAAAGATAAACTCGTAGAAAAGGGGTCCGTCGATAGATGTCCTAATTAACATAGCCGGCTTGACCTAGATGGTAGACGAGTAGTCTTCGTGCATGTGCCTTAACCCTCGGAGTGATCCGAAGCACGTGACACCTAATTTTGCGAGATGACAAGAAACCTTTTTTTAGGTTTCTCACCAGAACTACAGCCCTGTACAACACAGCATGCATGATATGTAGACGATAGCCAATCCAGGTGTGTCTGCTAGGGTCTGGTCACATGCATGGACGAACTGATCTTCCGTGTCTTGCAGGGATCGTCCAGGTACCAACGTATGTACTCCTACAACACTTCTCTAGTAGTACTATCGCTCGTCTCTCTCTTCTATTAACTCACCCGACTTGCACTCTCTTCTATTAACAAACCCGACTTGCGGGGCCGGGTAGTGTGCCTATGGTCGGTTCTCAATTACGGTCCCACATGTCTGTGCAAATGCAATATGACGCGCGTTCCATTCGGAGAGCGGCGTGCCAGACCGACCGACCGTCTGGGGTGCGACGCGAACGCGACGGGCGTGCTGTATACTCCTTACATGTGTACCGCCGTTTTCTTGAGGCTTTGCTCCATGGCGCAATCCATGGATACAAAATTAGTATATTGTACTATTTAAAAGTCGAGGGCGGGGCTTTTCCTGTGTGGTAGGCGGGGCAGTTCCGGCTAGTCGGTTCGACAGAGACGCGAGAAGATGAGGGAGTAGGCTGCTGCAAACGTAGGGCTGTGTGATTTGACAGTGAGTTACTGCTGGACAGGTGGGGCCTCGTGATTTGAGTTGCCACTATCATTTTAACTACGGCGCTACGACCGGCGTGAGTCTCCCGATTCCTGACCACCTCCATACGGGTACCTCTCCCAATGCTCCACCATGTAGAGGCTGGCTCTTGCATGAGAGCCCACTCCTCCACTTTTTCCTTGCCTCTTTCCTCCACATATGCAAAAATGCCATGTAAAGCGGGCTTATAGCCCACTATTGTACTCCCTCCATTCCAAAATAGATGACCCAACTTTGTACTAAGTTAGCACAAAGTTGAGTCATCTATTTTGGAACGGATGGAGTACTTACTTGCTCCTACAGGTGCTAAGCTTGCCACATAGGCATAAAGTCTGATGTGGCAAGTTAATTAAGAAGAGAGAGACTAGTTTGTTGACCCAAGGAAGAAACGGTGCTAAGCACATGTACCTAGGTGAAAAGAAATTTTTGAGTCTATAGTTAATTAAATGAAGCAAACTTAGCAACAAAAAACTAAGCACCTATGCATTGGGGACTTGATTGCTAAGCCATTTAATGCCCTTAGCACCTCATCTAAGCACCATTTCATTGAAAGAGGTCACTCCTTGGCAAATGCAATAAATACTACGAATAAAGAGATAGAGGGAAGTAAAAAAATTACTCTTATAGCCAACCTTATAGCTAACCTTGTTGTAGTACAAGTGACTAAGTGATGACTATGTATGACATGCCAACATCAGATTGCCTAACGCACCGTCTTAAATCTCCAAGGGCGCGACCACGCGAGCGAGGCGACGATCGTGGTAGGTGGCGCGCACATGTTACGGGCTGCTAGTAGCCCTTGGATCTGAGATCGAACGGTCGCATGCTAAGTTGCTGAAAAGTTGCAGAATAACCCTCTAGGATAGGATATTCACCCATAGGTCTAGAATCACGCCATGCAACCATTCGATCTCAGATACAAGGGCTCTTGGAAGCCCGTATCATGGGAGAGTGGAAAGCTTTGTATCACCTGTAATTTTCCCGACGCTTGACATGACATCGAAAGCCATTTAATTGGGCGTCGAGTAGACATGACATCTAATTGGGCCCCCATAGCACTGTGCATGGATCCATTTATCCAGCAGGCAAGCCACTACCCTGCCGTTCGCATGCCCCAATCGGCATTTTTATAATCAAAAAACTGCTGGCAGTTCGCTCCTACTCGTCCCCGACGTCCTTTAACATTACGGCAGTTCGCTCCTAGTCGTCTCGCACATTACGGCAGTTCCACTAATCCTAACCCTCCTCCCAAATTCATGGCGTCCCAAATCTCCATGATCGGCGGTGAGTACAAGGTTAGAACCATCACAGACGATGAGTTCAACGTCATCTACACCCGTTCTTCCACGACGGTGAAAGGATGCCTTGCTCGCTTCAGTCGCATGTTCGAAAACTCAAATGATGAGTGGGTCGCTGGGCTAGATGTTGAGTACACCATAGTCATGGGACAAGAGAAGGATCAAAAGGAGGAAGAGAAGAAGAAGCCCGCTGTGATCCAGGTTTGCGTGCATGACTTATGCTTGGTTTACCACATATGCCATGCCGACGTTGAGTGCGAGGAATTTAAGAACTTCCTCAAGGGCGGCCTAGTCAAATTCGTTACTGTAGACTTTACGAACGACAGTGGTGAGTGCCGCACTAGTGGCGCAGAGGGAGGTCGACGAAGAGGCAGTGGCGATAGCAGAACTGACGAATGGCAAGCCAGAGATTCCCCCGGCAGGGCCCGATGCCAGCTAGGCAAGGCCCCCGGCAGAGTCTGACGCCATCAGGACAGGGCCCATGCAATCAAAAGAGGCGGTGCAGAAGATGAAGATGATGCAGCACCCGGTTTACTTTGACAGCTCCCTCCTGGAGGGGGCTAGGTCAAGGTACTCCGGCGTGCAGAAATTTCTCTTCGGCCTCCTTATGGCCTCGAGGAAGCTGCGTCACTACTTCCAAGCACACGAAATCACCATCGTCACCTGCCTCCCGTTACAACGGATACTGCACAACCCAGACGCGACCAGAAGGATTGTGGAGTGGGCCTTGGAGCTTTCAAGCTTTGGTCTGAAGTTTGAAAGTACTTCGACAACCAGAGCAGAGTCTTGGAGGAGTTCATTGCAGAACGGACCTCAACGCCTGACGAGGAAATCCAGGAGACCACTCTCCCCGGCAAGGAAGCAAGTCACAACTGGATCATGTACTTTGACGGGGCTTTTTCGCTGCAAGGCGCCGGTGCTGGTGTGCGGCTCGTCGCACCCACCGGAGAGCACCTCAAGTATGTAATCCAGATGCACTTTCCCAGGGAGATGTCCACCAACAACACTACTGAGTACGAGGGGTTGCTTGACGGTCTCAGGATCGCAGCAAACCTCGGGGTCAAGAAGCTCATCGTCAGAGGTGATTCGCAGCTTGTTGTCAGACAAGTCAACAAAGATTATCAAAGCCCGTTGATGGAGGCCTACGTAGATGAGGTGAGGAAGCTGAAGGAGCGCTTTGATGGTATACAAGCGGAGCATGTTCCCCGAGCGGAGAATGACATCGCCGATTACCTGTCGAAGCGCGCTGCATTCAAGCTACCTGTGGAACCAGGTACTTTTTTGCTTCGCTTAACCCAACCATCCGTCAAACCACCAACGGAGTAGAACAAACGGAGGAAATTAGGCCCCGGCAAGTACTTTCCCGCTGAGCCTCCGGGGGCCACCGGCAAGGTTGTTGCCGCGGATTCTGAGCTTGCCGAGGAGCGACTGATTCTGGCAGGCCGTCAAGCCCTGACCATAGAGACAGCCGCTCCCATGGCAGAAGAAATGCCTTTGGTCCTTGCCGTTGAGCCCCAGGCTCTGGCATGGGCATAACATACCGTCCGATTCCTCCAAACAGGGGAGCTTCCTGAGGAGCAGGAAGAAGCGGAGAAAGTAGCCCGTCGGTCTGCTATGTATCAGTTCGTCGATGACGTCCTGTGCAGGAAGAGACCGAACGGTGTGAAATTAAAGTGCATTCCCCGGGAGGAAGGACTGGAGCTGTTGGCAGAGATACACGGAGGCATATGTGGCTCTCACATAGGGTCGAGGGCCCTTGCCGGCAAGGCGTTCCGGCAAGGTTTCTTCTGGCCCACTGCCCTCCAGGATGCAATGGCACTAGTAACCAAGTGTGAAGCGTGTCTGTTCCATTCGAAGAAGCTTCATCACCAGCTCAAGCCCTTCAAACAATTCCTCTCTCCTGGCCATTCTCGGTCTGGGGGCTCGACATCCTGGGCCCTTTCCCCCGCGCTGTCGGGGGCTTTGAATACTTGTACGTTGCAATCGACAAGTTCACAAAGTAGCCAGAGGTGGAGGCAGTGAGGAAGGTGACAACACAGTCAGCCGTCAAGTTCTTCAAGGGGCACGCAGTTCACAAGCCACACCTTCATGCAATACATCCAAGACCTCGGTAGCATGGTCTGTTTCACTTCCGTGGCAGACCACCCTTGAGCAAGCCACCCTTGAGCCCATGGTTCCCAACACCACCAACTACATTGGAACCAAGGCTCGGGAGGCGCCTCTGAGGTGGCATGCAGATCTTCATCAAGATCATAAACATGCGAGATCAGATGAGGACCAGAAGACGGCGACCCTCGGCGGGATCCTAGCCGAGGAAATCCACAAGACCCCCGGCAAGCGCGTTGCCGGGGATGACTGCAACGCCACGACTAGACCCTTGCCGGGCCCCCGGCAAGACCCATGCCGAAGGCATCAACGGGGCCACTGCCAGGCCCGCGCCAGCCAAGACTCCATCGCCGTCCCCAAGCAGCTGCTAGCTCAACCAGCTGGGCAGGCACCTGCGTGGCGACGGGCGGCCTCTACACCGACTCAGCAAGCACCTACATGGTGGCATGCAACCCTTCGTGAAGGCTCCACCACCGCGCCAGCCCAGCAGCTAGCCAACGAGGCGCCACGATGCCTCGTCAGCTTGGACGCGTGTCAAGGTTTGGCGAGGCGGCGACAGCTGGGATGTGCTTCCTTGTCATCCCTGACAAAGCAAGGAGGACACGTCGGCAGCGCATTAAATGCGTTTGTCCGACGGTCCCAGAGGATAGGCTTATCAACTGTAGACCTTTCCACCTCCTTTGTGCCACTGTGGCAACCCCTTTTTGCCTATAAAAGGAGGCCCAAGGTGACCAAGGGAGGGATTCGGCTCTTTTGGGCAAGTTGCACCACGTAGCTAACTCAAGAACACAAGAACACTCAATACATCCACCAAAGCAGGACTAGGGTATTACGCATCTTCGTGGCCCGAACCTGGGTAAACGACCTGTGTGCTTCCTGCCAGACCTGCTCTTTGCACAACCTCGCGCCCCCCGACTGTAGAAGGGATCCCAGTGACCCCATAGGTGTCGTTCCCACCGACATACTACCTCTCATTTCTTCACATTATATACGTACAATATATATGGCCAACATCATATAGCCAGCAGTTTAGTTGTCAAAGAATTTTAGGGTGCTTAGTTTTGTCAAAGAATTCCAGGGTGCTTAGTTTTATTTGAGGGGTGTGTTGTGCTGGACACCATTAACTTATCATTGTGAGAATCGGCTTATTTTTGTCCTGTAACATGGTCAACGGGTTTGACGTGAAAATAATAATGTCTAATGGCATTTCTGAGCAAACATCTAACTTAACGATGTCATTTTTTAGATATCTAATTGCATTTTTGAGCAGGCATCTCACGGATCGATGGCATTTTTTCAGTAGTTGTAACTTCTAATGGCAAAAATGAGTAGTGATACACAACTAGTGGCATAAATAATAACAGCCCACGAATTAAATAGGTATGCTAATTTCTTTATTTCTTTATTGCTTTATACCTTTGTGTGCGAAACAATATACGCTGCCTCCCCCCAGATTTTCTTTACAGAGACAGCATAGAACAATATGAGTGCCCTGTTAAATTTTAGAATTATTCCGTGTTCGTTTGGCTTTTTTATACATTAATTGAGTTTCTGGACATTTAATGTGCATAATCCAAATTTTAACTGCAAGCACATGTTCCGGTGCACCTAAGTTGGTTGAAAAATCACATGTGTGTCCTTGGGTGAATTTCTAGGTCCCATGCAAGAAATGGGAATGAAATTCAAACATTTGGGCGTCATGACTCGGCCGAGAACATCGATAAACTTGGTTTTTAAATTCATGTAAATCCAAAACTCGCCTGGAAATCATGAAACTTGGCATGGTCTCATGTCATGGCGCCAACATGCTGTGGTAAAAAATTGGGCCGATTTGGAACAAGTTTTGGTATAAGCTTCTTGCAAACCGGAGCTTCTCTCAAGAAACCTTTGTGTGCATAATTCAAATTTTAAATACAAGCACATGCTCCAGTGCACCAAAGCTGGTTGAAAAATCACATGTGTGTCCTCCGGTAAATTTCTAGGTCCCATGCCAGAAATGGGAATGAAATTCAAACATCTGGGCATCAAGGCTCGTCTGGAAACATTGAGAAACTTGGTTTTTTAATTACTGTAAATTCGAAACACGCATGAAAATCATGAAAGTTGGCTTGGTGTCATGACATGGCACCAACATGCTGTGGTAATTTGCTGTCCGATTTGCGAAGGCGCACACATTAACAATCAACAAAGTCATTTTGGAACAAGTGATGTCACGTTACAATCGGAAACACAAGTACTATTGAAACCGTGGGCGTTCTATTTACCATTTACGTGCCGCCACGCGTCCCCTTTTTTTATTAGCTAGGAGGCGCCGTGCAGGGTAGCTATTTGAGTACGGGAGGCATGCGATCAGACCCCTGCGCGTGCTTATCAGGAGGAGAGCCCTTTGACCTCCATCTGCTGTCCACCTCTCTCCCAAGGTCTCCATTAATGGCGCCCGAGTCTCTATTTAATGGCATGGCAATGTCTCACTCGACTGAGATTTAAGAGAGAAATAATAAAATCTGGAAAGAAAATTTTGCACGGATCCTGATGTAAGATCCGACGGACCTATATAGCATCTACTGCGACTTATAGCAAGACTAATGAATATATATAAGGACGACGAGAGTGGATAATAATTGTCTTACATAATTAGGAAGATAATTTAAAAAGCCACATGCGGCTACGCCCGAAATACACAAGGGCAAAAGAAGAAGGAAGACGCATACAACGATCTGGCTCGCTGATCTCTACTTTCTTTATGCGTTGCAGGTCGCGGAGACTAGTTCTCGCGGCGGGCAATGATCTCTTTCATCAGTTTCATGTCCTTAATACGCTGCTTGGCAGCATCCATGGATTCCTCCACCAGCCTGTTGTGCTCAATGCGGAGCATGGCATTCTCGTCCATAAGTTTCTTGATGATGACACCCGTCCTCTGCAACAAGGCAGCGGTCTCCTCCTCCTGCTTCGCCCTTCCGGCGATCTTCGCCCCCAGTAGGTCGCGCTCGCCCCGGAGCTTCGCATTACCCTCCCCTAGTTGACGGATGACGTTGGTAGCCTGGTCCTTCAACCTCGCCCAGCCCGAGATCTGATCCATCTGGCTATGGACCATCGCATGCATGCGCTTGTAAGAGTCCTCGCCTGCCCGCGAGAAATATCCCAGGCTGCCGCGGCGCGACGGGTCATCTCTGCTGCTTCCGCAGCATGGCCGGACCAGTCTGCTACATCAACGACACAGCGGGACCTCCGTGCTGCTTCGGCGGCGCAGCGGGACCTCTGTGCTACTACTGCTGCGCGGCTGGACATGTCGGCTGCTTTCGCGGCGAGGCGGGACATCTCTCGTGCTTCCTCTTCCATGCTTACCTCTCCCTGGTGGAAATCTCTCGACCCAGAACTCACGCTGGCCATGGCTTGATTGACTTGATTGTTTTTTGTGGATGAGGAGTTGAGGAGGAATGTGAAGTCATCTTAGCATAGTAGTATTTATAACCAAGTACTACTAATACGTTCCTAAGTGGGAAACCGTTTAGGTTGTGATCGGTCTGAACAGGTTTGCAATTAAATATAGCGTGGTAGTAGTAGTAATTTGGAAAGTGACGAGACGCGCTCAAAATTTATTGACGGTTCTAGTTTCAAAGTGCGGCACTATTCCTGGATGGCGTAACGTCGGCACGTTTTCTCGGCCGTCGTGTAGCATATGCCACGGTACTAGTTCTTTTTATACTACTGTGTACGTGCAAAAACTGGCCCCGTCGGATACATATCTTACGCTTGGCGTTCAATAGGAATAGCCTCGCAAGTCTTCCATGTGAGTGTTCGCAAGTCCGCATGCTCCTCCCTCCGTTCCAAAATGCAGTCCATATAGCTTTATTGAAAATTCAAACCTCGCAAACTTTTACCGAGTTTTCGTGTACCAAAATGGACATATAGAATACCCAGTATATATCATTTCATTCATCTTCGAGAGGTAACTATAAAGATGGAGGAGGAGTCTACAAAGAAAGACCGCCGTATGACCTGCAGCAATTTCAACCATCCTTTGGTGTGGAGGAATATCATAGGAACTCTATATGATATGATTTTTATAGGATTTTTTCCATTAGAGCCAATTGGTTCATATGAATGGATTCCTATACTACCATAATTTCAAAGGAAAAGAAACATTAGCGTATATTCAATAGAAAAGTTCCTATGATGTGAACCAAATGCCATCTCTTTTCTAATCCCTCCTCATAGTAATTGAGATACATGTAATCTCTAGATTCAATAGAGAAGTTCCTATGATGTGAACCAAATGACATCTCTTTTCCAATCCCTACTCAAGGGAATTGAGATACATGTCATCTCTTTCCCTACAACTTCCATGTATACATCTTCTATTCCTAAATAGCTAGTATAACCGACTAGTAGCTTTTTTCCTAGACATGCAACTATGGCACAAGAACACGTCATGCATGCAAGTCATAAATCACATTGTTTTTTCTACTCTATGCATGCAAGCACCACATCATCAATTCGTGCATGTTACTCATAAGTTATTTCTTGCATTAAATTTTGCATTGACAATGTATGTGCTGGTCATGTGCACACATATGTAGTTCAAATTCACATTTTTGTTAGAAATGCCATTCTTTTAACTGCAATTCATTTTTTCTCTTTGTACTCCCTCCGTCTAGGTGTGTAAGTCATCTTCCCAAAACCAAATAATCCCAAAACACTTTGGCACGGTACATTAACTCCCTCCTCGTTTCTTGTTTCTTAACTTATCAACCAATAAGAGATGTGGGCCGTGCATGCTTTCCCAAAACACAAGCACTTCTCCTTTGTTCTGGAATCTTCCGTATCATAATTGCCCAAACTTTTTTTTCTAAATGAATTACCATTATTTGTTTTTTACTTTATCCTTTACAATGCACAATCCCATGAATCTTAACCTTTCTATCAAAATAATTGATTTTGGATGAGATTAACTATAAGAACTAAACGAACATCTACATCATGCATATATGACTCAAAGCTTTACATGCTATAGTGTGTATTTATTCATAATTTGGTTTCCAAATCTTATGCATTCAATGCATGTACCTTACTAGTTTTGGGTACAGTAGCAAATTTCACGCGGCCGCGGGTAATCAAAATGCAGGGCCCATGCATCATTGCCTTTCGGTCGAACCTACGTACACAATTTTTTGTACGTATATCTCCACTGGTCCCCGAACCCAAAATGCTTCCTCGTTCCCGTAAAACCAAGCGGACCACACATATTAAGGCGTCGACTCGAACTCAATCCCTCTCCCGTTTACTACGACGTGGCCCCGCATGTCGTAGTACTCCTACAAACCCTACCGCCACGCGCATGATCGGTTTTCTTCAAGAGGACGAGGGAGAAGCAGATTTGTAGTGGAGGCGCTTTCAAAAAAAGGATTTGTAGTGGAGGCCCCTACCCTAGGGTGCCTAGGTACCCGCCGCACGCATAATTGGTTTTCTATTTTCTTTATGCTCTTGTGCCCTAGAGTGAAATGATGGTTGCTTCGTCCGTCCAGCTTAATGCGGGAAAGGTGGGGCTTTGTGATTTGACCTCTCATCGCTCATTTACTACTACTGCGGCGCTACGACCGGTGTGCCTCCAAGTCCAACCGCTGCTCCGAACTGTAATTTGGTGCATCGCACGTGGAACAAGACGGTGGACGAGCCACATGTCGGAAAAGGGGTCCTATTAAGTGTGTCACCATTTCGTGTGCGGACTGACCCTACTTGAGTTGATACGCCAACACGACAGGGGCAGCCTACCACTTGGTTTTGCTCCTCGGTGAATCCCAACTATATTGATCTAAAAAGATACGTACTGTACTACCCTCTCCGTCTCGGTTTATAGTTCTCTCGGTTTCTCCTCCTTCTTGGTCACGGTGCACAACCTAAGATGACTTATTCACCTAGACGGAGGGAGTACTGTTCATCACATATATAGCTAGTTAAATTCTCAACCTAGAACGACGTGCATGCACTATAAACCGATACGAAGGAAGTAGTAAAAATAATGGTTTCTTCGTCCGTCTGGGAAGGTGCGACATTGTGATTTGACGTATCATTGCTCATTACAACTACTGGGGCGGTACGACTTGGGTGCGTCCCCCTGCTGTTCTGCACTGTTAGTTGGTGCATGACACGTCGACCCGGTTGCTATATGTCCCACATGTCGCCGAGAGGAAGTACATAATTCATGAAAGCGAGCGTCAACGGAGGAGTACAAGACACGGCTTGGTTTTTGCTGCTTCGCGCGATCCATCGATAAAAACCCGGACAAAAAAAATGCGAGGGCGGATCTTTTCCCGTGTGGCAGGCAGGGGAGTTTGGCATAGTCTGTTCGAGGCAACGAGGCAGGAAGGGAAACAAGCAAATAAAGGTTGAGCGAATTAGTTTTGGGAAAATCTGATTTTACGGAGTACGTACCCAGTATGGAGGTAGTATACTAATTACTACTCCCTCCTTTCCGGTTTATAGGGCTCATCTAAAAAATTCGTTTTTTCCGTTGTATAAGTCTCAATTCAACTAGTAGTAGTAGTACCATCACATGTTGGATTTCGAGGTGCGTTAAATCACCTAATGCAAGCATTGTCAAGAGAAAACTCACCAATGCATGTAGAAGTTAATGGAAATTTAGTGGTCATGCATGCATTCGTTCTAATTAATGCCTCGGCAAACATAACCTCTTGAGAAAAATGAGCGTACATTACTTGTGCAAACTACAAAATTAATTCCACCACTCACCGTCTACCTTGGTTGGAGAGATTTTGAAATTGAGCCATAAACTAGAAAGGAGGGAGTAGTAACATAGCCCAGGGTAGCTTGCTGCACCACGGAGTCCAAGGAAATTGCTGTAGTAGTACTACTCCTGTATACTACTCCAAGGAAATTGAGCCATAAACTAGAAAGGAGGGAGTACTACTAAAGGACATATATTCCAAACAATATGATAATCTCTCTAACCAAGGTAGGGATGAGGAGTAAACGGAGGGAGTAGTAAAATTTTCTCCTCGTCCTGCGGGCCACCGCGCGTGTGGGCGGGGGAGCGGGCGTAAGGCTTAGTACTACTACCTCCGTCCTGGTTTATAGGTCACCTTTGTAGTTCGTGCCAAATTTTTACCAAATATTTAGCTAACAAAATGTTAATGCATCTCAAAAAAAATTATATCGTTGGATTCGTATTTCAACATAGTTTTCAATTATATAATCTTTGGTAACATGCACGAACGTTTTGTTAGTTCAATCTATAGTCAAAATTTGACACAATATACAATGGAGACCAATAAACCAATATAGAATGAGTAGTAGTAAACAAGCTTCACCTCGTCTTGCCAGCAACCGCGCCCGTGGGCGGGGGATACGTGATGACCCACAAGTATAGGGGATCTATCGTAGTACTTTCGATAAGTAAGAGTGTCGAACCCAACGAGGAGCAGAAGGAAATGATAAGCGGTTTTCAGCAAGGTATTCTCTGCAAGCACTGAAATTATAGGTAACAGATAGTTTTATGATAGGATAATTGGTAACGAGCAACAAGTAACAAAATTAATAAAGTGCAGCAAGGTGGCCCAATCCTTTTTGTAGCAAAGGACAAGCCTGTACAAACTCTTATATAGAGAAAAGCGCTCCCGAGGACACATGGGAATTATCGTCAAGCTAGTTTTCATCACGTTCATATGATTCGTGTTCGGTACTTTGATAATTTGATATGTGGGTGGACCGGTGCTTGGGTGCTGTTCTTACTTGAACAAGCATCCCACTTATGATTAACCTCTATTGCAAGCATCCGCAACTACAACAAAAGTATTAAGGTAAACCTAACCATAGCATGAAACATATGGATCCAAATGAGCCCCTTACGAAGCAACGCATAAATTAGGGTTTAAGCTTCTGTCACTCTAGCAACCCATCATCTACTTATTACTTCCCAATGCCTTCCTCTAGGCCCATATAATGGTGAAGTGTCATGTAGTCGACGTTCACATAACACCACTAGAGGAGGGACAACATACATCTCATCAAAATATAGAACGAATACCAAATTCACATGACTACTAATAGCGAGACTTCTCCCATGTCCTCAGGAAAAACATAACTACTCACAAAGCATATTCATGTTCATAATCAGAGGAGTATTAATATGCATATAGGATCTGAACATATGATCTTCCACCAAATAAACCAACTAGCATCAACTACAAGGAGTAATCAACACTACTAGCAACCTACATGTACCAATCCCAGACATAGAGACAAGAACTGGATACAAGAGATGAACTAGGGTTTGAGAGGAGATGGTGCTGGTGAAGATGTTGATGGAGATTGCCCTCACTCGATGAGAGGAGCGTTGGTGATGACGATGACGATGATTTCCCCCTCCCGGAGGGAAGTGTCGCAGGCAGAACGGCTCTACCGGAGCCCTAGATTGGTTCCGCCAAGGTTCCGCCTCATGGCGGCGGAGTCTCGTCCCGAAAGCTTGCTTATGATTTTTCTTCGGACGAAAGACTTCATACAGCAGAAGGTGGCCACCGGAGGGCCAACAGTGGGCCCACGAGGCAGGGGGCGCGCCCCCACCCTCGTGGACAGGTGTAGGCCCCCCCCTGACGTATTTCTTCCGCTCAGTATTTTTTACTGTTTCCAAAAATAACTTTCGTGGAGTTTCAGGACTTTTGGAGTTGTGCAGAATAGATCTCTAATATTTGCTCCGTTTCCAGCCCAGAATTCCAGCTGCCGGCATTCTCCCTCCTTATGTAAACCTTGTAAAATAAGAGAGAATAGGCATAAGTATTGTGACATAATGTGTAATAACAACCCATAATGCAATAAATATCGATATAAAAGCATGATGCAAAATGGACGTATCAACTCCCCCAAGCTTAGACCTCGCTTGTCCTCAAGCGAAAGCCGGTAACGACAAATATGTCCACATGTTTAGAGGTAGAGGTGTCGATAAAATAAAATACGGACATGAGAGCATCATGATCATTCTCATAACAGCAACATATATGGATATTGTCGGATGATTCCTTATGCTCAAGTAATAATCTATTCACAATGCAAAGTATGAATCAGAAACTTTATTGAGAACTAACAAACTATAATCTCAGTCATTGAGGCAATTGCAATTTATCATAATATCAGAAAGAGTCTATGTCAGAGCTTTCTAGCAAGTCCACATACTCAACTATCATTTAGTCTTTCATAATTCCTAACACTCACGCAATACTTGTGGTTACGGAGTTTTAACAGGATATAGAGAAAGATAGGGGCTTATAGTTTCACCTCCCAACCTTTTACTTCAAGGGTAATGTCAACAATAATAGTTCATGCTAACTTACATCCAATTAGATATATCTATCAGGATCTTTCCAACACCCTGTGCTTGCCAAAGGATAAAATGTAAAAAGGAAAGGTGAAGATCACCATGACTCTTACATAAGATAAAAGATAATAATAAAAGATAGGCCCTTCGCATAGGGAAGTAGAGGTTGCCATGCGCTTTCAAGGTTGGATGCACAAAATCTTAATGCGAAAGAACGTCACTTTATATTGCCACTTGTGATATGAACCTTTATTATGCATTCCATCGCTTTTATTTCTTCCACATCACAAGATCGTATAAAGCTTATTTCCTCCACACCAATCAATCATACATATTTAGAGAGCAATTTTTATTGCTTGCACTGATGACAACTTACTTGAAGGATCTTACTCAATCCATAGGTAGATATGGTGGACTCTCATGGCAAAACTGGTTTAAGGGTTTTTGGAAGCACAAGTAGTATCTCTACTTGGTGCAAAGAATTTGGCTAGCATGAGGGGGAAAGGCAAGCTCAACATGTTGGATTATCCATGACAATATACTTTATCTCAGATATAAGAAAACATAACCCATTACGTTGTCTTCCTTGTCCAACATCAACTCTTTAGCATGTCATATTTTAATGAGTGCTCCCAATCATAGAAGATGTCCAAGATAGTATATTTATATGTGAAACCTCTCTTTCTTTATTACTTCCTATTAATTGCAACGATGACCAAAGCTATGTTTGTCAAATCTCAACAATTTTTAATCATCATACTCTTCCTATGTGAAGTCATTACTCTCAATAAGATCAATATGATCTCTTTTTTTATTTCTTTTTATTCTTTTCTCTTTTCTTTTATTCACTCAAGATCATAGCAAGATAATCAAGCCCTTGACTCAACACTAATCTTTATTATATAGCTCACGGACTCGATTACATAGAAAGATCATAAAGCAAAACTCAAAAACTAGATCATACCAAAACTTTATTCTACTAGATAAAGATACTACTAAAAGGATCGAGCTAAGAAAGACGGTAAAGAAAGGAGATGTGGTGGTGATACGTTACCGGGGCATCTCCCCCAAGCTTGGCAGTTACCAAGATGATGGCTTAGTTGATGGCGTAGGCTTCTTCCTTAATTTGCGCTTGAGGACAGAATTTTGATCCCTCAGGTCATCAATCTCCTGCTCCAGGCTTAATATCTTTTTGCATAATTCCTGCTTGTTTTCTTGCAAGAGGCGAAAAGGGATAAACTCAATCTTAAATTTCTTTGCTCTATCAGGGAGGCTTGACTTCTTGAACTCCACATGCATGTCCCCAGGTTGAGGTAATGGGACTTCATCTTCATCTGAGCTCGTCTCCTCCTTTCTCTTGGGCTCATAGTCCTCTTCTTCTTCCGTAGTCCAACCACAATGCTCCACATCCCCATAGACCCTAGGATCTACAAGGTAATCAGCCACATAGCTTTCTCCTTCCGAATCCTGGGACGACATGTTGCTCTAATCTGCAGCAGGACAGCTCGAAACAAAGACAGATGACAATTGCGTGATACAAGAGTCAAAACCTTCGGGAGATTATATAATGAATTTTTACCGACCAAAATATGTAACGTGCAAGAAAACAGAGTCCGGAGAGCGCACGAGGTGCCCACGAGGCAAGGGGCGCGCCCTCCACCCTCGTGGAGCCCTCGAGTCCTTCCCGGACTGCTTCTTATTTTTCTATTTTTCTAAATATTCCAAAACGGAGAAAAATTGCCATTAGAACTGTTTTGGAGTCGGTTCACTTACCGTACCACATACCTATTCCCTTTCGGAGTCTGAAACATTCCGGAAAGTGTCCCTTATGTATTCCTCCGGGGTTACGGTTTCAATAATATTGGTTTCAACATTTATAGGATTACCTGAGATATAATGTTTGACTCTTTGACCGTTTACCACCTTCGGATTTGTGCCTTCGAAGTTGTTGATTTTTATGGCACCGGAACGATAGACCTCCTCGATAACGTAAGGGCCTTCCCATTTAGAGAGAAGTTTTCCTGCAAAAAATCTTAAATGAGAGTTGTATAGCAATACATAATCACCTACATTAAACTCACGCTTTTGTATTCTTTTGTCATGCCATCTTTTAACTTTTTCGTTAAACAATTTGGCATTCTGATAGGCTTGGGTTCTCCATTCATCAAGTGAGATAATGTCAAATAACCTCTTCTCACCAGCAAGTTTGAAATCGTAGTTGAGCTCCTTAATAGCCCAATAAGCCTTATGTTCTAGTTCGAGAGGTAAGTGACATGCTTTTCCATAAACCATTTTATACGGAGACATACCCATAGGACTTTTATATGCAGTTCTAT
This sequence comes from Triticum aestivum, assembly GCF_018294505.1. Classification (NCBI taxonomy): domain Eukaryota; kingdom Viridiplantae; phylum Streptophyta; class Magnoliopsida; order Poales; family Poaceae; genus Triticum; species Triticum aestivum. The sequence goes on along the minus strand of NC_057808.1, from coordinate 150,818,049 downwards.
AGGCCCATAATGCATCATCAAGTTTCTTGGACACATTCTTTCTAGATCTATTAACAGTCTTTTCTAAAATTAATTTGAGCCCTCTGTTGCTCCATTGTACTTGACCACTAGACTGCGAGTTATAAGGAGATGCAATTCTATGATTAACATCATATTTAGCAAGCATTTTTCGGAAAGCACCATGAATAAAATGTGAACCACCATTAGTCATTAAATATCTAGGACTCCAAACCTCGGAAAAATAACTTCTTTAAGCATTTTAATAGAAGTGTTGTGATCAGCACTACTAGTTGGAATAGCTTTTACCCAATTAGTAACGTAATCAACAGCAACTAAAATATTTGTGTACCCATTAGAGGCAGGAAAAGGTCCCATATAATCAAAGCCCCAAACATCAAATGGTTCAATAACAAGTGAATAATTCATAGGCATTTCTTGACGTCTACTAATATTACCAATTCTTTGACATTCATCACAAGATAGGACAAACTTATGGGCATCCTTGAAGAGAGTAGGCCAATAAAAACCGGATTGCAATACCTTATGTGCAGTTCAATCTCCAACATGGTGTCATCCATAAGCCTCAGAGTGACACTTGCGTAGGATTTGTTCCTGTTCATGCTTGGGTACACAACGTTTAATAACACCATCTACTCCTTCTTATAAAGATGTGGGTCATCCCAAAAGTAATGTCTCAAGTCATAGAAAAACTTTTTCTTTTGCTGGTATGTGAAGCTAGGTGGTATAAATTTAGCAACAATATAATTAGCATAATCAACATACCATGGAGCAGTACGAGAAGCATTTATGACATTTAATTGTTCATCAGGAAAGCTATCATCAATAGGTAGTGGGTCATGAAGAACATTCTCTAGCCTAGACAAGTTGTCTGCAACGGGGTTCTCAGCTCCCTTTCTATCAATAATATGCAAATCAAATTCTTGTAACAAGAGAACCCATCTAATAAGTCTAGGTTTAGCATCTTTCTTTTCCATAAGATATTTAATAGCAGCATGATGAGTGTGAATAGTTACTTTAGAATCAACAATATAAGGTCTGAACTTATCACAAGCAAATACAACTGCTAAGAATTCTGTTTCAGTAGTAGCATAATTTCTTTGAGCGTTGTCTAGAGTTTTGCTAGCATATTGGATAACATTTAATTTCTTATCAACTCTTTGCCCTAGAACAGCACCTACAGCATAATCACTAGCATCACACATAATTTCAAACGGTAAATTCCAATCAGGTGGCTATCTTAAGTATTTCGAATGCTTCTACACAATCATCATCAAAGAGAAATGGTATATCTTTTTGTAATAAATTAGTCAGAGGCCGAGATATTTTTGAGAAGTCCTTAATGAACCTCCTATAAAAACCGGCATGACCAAGGAAACTTCTTATACCTTTGATGTCCTTGGGACATGGCATCTTTTCAATAGCATCAACCTTGGCTTTATCAACTTCAATACCTCTTTCAGAAACTTTATGCCCCAAGACAATACCTTCATTAACCATAAAGTGGCACTTCTCCCAATTCAAGACAAGATTAGTTTCTTCACATATCTGCAAAACTCGATCAAGGTTGCTCAAGCAATCATCAAAAGAGGATCCATAGATGGAGAAATCATCCATGAAAACCTCACAAATCTTTTCACAAAAGTCAGAGAATATAGCCATCATGCATCTTTGAAAGGTAGCATGTGCATTACATAAACCAAAAGGCATACGTCTATAAGCAAAAGTACCGAAAGGGCAAGTAAAAGTGGTCTTTGATTGATCATCAGCTGACACAGGTATTTGAGAGAAACCAGAATAACCATATAGAAAGCAAAAATGTGTATGTTTAGATAATCTTTCTAGCATTTGATCGATAAAAGGTAAGGGGTAATGATCCTTTTTAGTAGCTTTATTTAATTTGCGGAAATCAATTACCATCCTATAACCTGTAATAATTCTTTGCGGGATCAATTCATCTTTATCATTAGGAACGACAGTAATACTTCCTTTTTAGGGACACAATGGACAGGACTTACCCACTGACTATCAGCAATGGGATAAATTATACCTGCCTCAAGGAGCTTTAGTATTTCCTTTCTTACCACTTCTTTCATCTTAGGATTCAGCCATCGTTTGTGATCACGAACTGGTTTGGCATCTTTCTCCAAATTTATTTTGTGTTGACATAGAGTGGGACTAATGCCCTTAAGATCATCAAGAGTATATCCAATAGCAGCACGGTGCTTCTTCAGAGGTTAGCACTAATAATAACAGGATATATCTTATTTTCATCAAGATAAGCATATTTAAAAGTATCAGGTAACGGTTTAAGCTCAAACACGGGATCACCCTTGGGTGGAGGAGGATCCCCTAGGATTTCAACAGGCAAATTGTGTTTCAGGATAGGTTCCTGTTTAAAGAATACTTCATCTATTTCCCTTCTTTCATTCATAAACATATCATTTTCATGGTCTAGCAAATATTGTTCTAAAGGATCACTAGGAGGTACGGCAATAGAAGCAAGTCCAATAATTTCATCCTTACTAGGTAGTTCCTCTTCACAGTGTTGTCTACTAAATTTAGAGAAATTAAACTCATGAGACATATCACCCAAACCAATAGTAAAAACATCCTTTTCACAGTCTATCTTAGCATTAACAGTGTTCAAGAAGGGTCTACCAAATATAATGGGGCAAAAGCTATCTTGTGGGGAACCAAGAACAAGAAAATCAGCAGGATATTTAGTTTTCCCACACAAGACTTCAACATCTCTAACAATTCCCATGGGTGAAATAGTATCCCTATTGGCAAGTTTAATTGTGACATCAATATCTTCTAACTCAGTAGGTGCAATATCATGCATAATTTCTTTGTATAAGTCAATAGGTATTGCACTAGCACTAGCACCCATGTCACATAAGCCATGATAACAATGGTCTCCTATTTTAATAGAAATAACAGGCATGCCTACCACAGGTCTATGTTTATCTTTAGCACAAGGTCTAGCAATTCTAGCAGTCTCTTCACGGAAATAAATAACATGCCCATCGATATTATCATACAAGAGATCTTTAACAATAGCAATATTAGGTTCAACTTTAACTTGCTCTGGAGGTGTATAATTTCTAATATTGCTTTTACGAACCACAGTTGAAGCTTTAGCATGATCCTTTATTCTAACAGGGAAAGGTGGTTTCTCAACATAAGTAGTAGGAACAATAGGATCATTATAAGTGATAGTCTTTTCTTCAACTTTAATAGGTGTAGCTACTTTTACTTCTCTGGGAGGATGATATTTAAACCACTTTTCCTTAGGGAGATCAACATAAGCAGCAAAAGATTCACAGAAAGAAGCTACTATCTCAGAGTCAAGTCCATATTTTGTGCCAAATTTACGGAAAACATTGGTATCAATAAAAGATTTAACACAATCAAACTTAGGTGTCATACCTGACTCCTTACCTTCGTCGAGATCCCAATCTTCAGAGTTGCATTTAATTCTTTCCAATAAATCCCATTTGAATTCAATAGTCTTCATCATAAAAGAGCCACCACAAGAAGTATCGAGCATGGTGCGATTGTTATCAGAAAGCCGAGCATAAAAACTTTGAATAATTATTTCTCTTGGGAGCTCATGATTGGGGCATGAATATAACATAGATTTAAGCCTCCCCCAAGCTTGAGCGATGCTTTCTCCTTCGCGAGGCCAAAAATTATATATATAATTGCGATCACGATGAACAAGGTGCATAGGATAAAACTTCTGATGAAATTCCAATTTCAATCGTTTGTAGTTCCATGACCCCGTATCATCACATAGCCTATACCATGTCAATGCATCTCCCTTCAAAGATAAAGGGAAGACCTTCTTCTTAATAACATCATCGGGTATACCTGCAAGCTTGAATAATCCACAAACTTCATCCACATATATTAAGTGCTCATCAGGATGCATGGTTCCATCTCCTACATAAGGATTAGCTAGCAGTTTTCCTAACATACCCGAAGGAATTTCAAAGTAGACATTTTCATCTTCAATAGGTTCAGTAGGTTGAGGAGAAACTCTTTGCTCTACTGGTCGGGGTGAAGATACCCTGGACAAGCCCCTCAGAGGATTACTTTCCATAGTAACAAGTGACAGTAAATTTCAACACACTATATAAATTTTTCCTTACCAAATTCCACCTACCAAAGGCGCTTCACTCCCCGGCAATGGCGCATGAAAAGAGTCTTGATGACACACAAGTATAGGGGATCTATCGTAGTCCTTTCGATAAGTAAGAGTGTCGAACCCAACGAGGAGCAGAAGGAAATGATAAGCGGTTTTCAGCAAGGTATTCTCTGCAAGCACTGAAATTATAGGTAACAGATAGTTTTGTGATAGGATAATTGGTAACGAGCAACAAGTAACAAAAGTAAATAAAGTGCAGCAAGGTGGCCCAATCCTTTTTGTATCAAAGGACAAGCCTGGACAAACTCTTATATAGAGAAAAGCGCTCCCGAGGACACATGGGAATTATCGAAGCTAGTTTTCATCACGTTCATATGATTTGCGTTCGGTACTTTGATAATTTGATATGTGGGTGGACCGGTGCTTGGGTGCTGTTCTTACTTGAACAAGCATCCCACTTATGATTAACTTCTATTGCAAGCATCCGCAACTACAACAAAAGTATTAATGTAAACCTAACCATAGCATGAAACATATGGATCCAAATCAGCCCCTTACGAAGCAACGCATAAACTAGGGTTTAAGTTTCTGTCACTCTAGCAACCCATCATCTACTTATTACTTCCCAATGCCTTCATCTAGGCCCAGATAATGGTGAAGTGTCATGTAGTCGACATTCACATAACACCACTAGAGGAGAGACAACATACATCTCATCAAAATATCGAACGAATACCAAATTCACATGACTACTAATAGCGAGACTTCTTCCATGTCCTCAGGAACAAACGTAACTACTCACAAAGCATATTCATGTTCATAATCAGAGGAGTATTAATATGCATATAGGATCTGAACATATGATCTTCCACCAAATAAACCAACTAGCATCAACTACAAGGAGTAATCAACACTACTAGCAACCTACATGTACAAATCCCAGACTTAGAGACAAGAATTGGATACAAGAGATGAACTAGGGTTTGAGAGGAGATGGTGCTGGTGAAGATATTGATGGAGATTGCCCTCTGCCGATGAGAGGAGCGTTGGTGATGACGATGACGATGATTTCCCCCTCCCGGAGGGAAGTGTCCCCGGCAGAACAGCTCTGCCGGAGCCCTAGATTGGTTCCGCCAAGGTTCCGCCTCATGGCGGCAGAGTCTCGTCCCAAAAGCTTGCTTATGATTGTTCTTCGGATGAAAGACTTCATATAGCAGAAGATGGCCACCGGAAGGCCAACAGGGGGCCCACGAGGCAGGGGGGCGCGCCCCCACCCTCGTGGACAGGTGGAGGCCCACCTGACGTATTTCTTTCGCTCGGTATTTTTTATTATTTCCAAAAATAACTTTCGTGGAGTTTCAGGACTTTTGGAGTTGTGCATAATAGGTCCCTAATATTTGCTCCTTTTCTAGCCCAGAATTCCAGCTGCCGGCATTCTCCCTCCTTATGTAAACCTTGTAAAATAAGAGAGAATGGGCATAAGTATTGTGACATAATGTGTAATAACAGCCCATAATGCAATAAATATCGATATAAAAGCATGATGCAAAATGGACGTATCAATACGGTGTAGTAAGCAAGCTTCTCCTCGTTCTGTGTGTTGATGGGACACATCAAAAGTAATCCATACAGAGCATCTCCAGTGTATAGAACCTTGCCTCTAAGGTCGGCCCCACATGGTTTGCCTTTTTTTAACATAACGCGTCAAGTCGCCATTTGTTTGTTCACCCGTGGTAGACGATCCTCCATCAAGTGGACAACCAGTACACGTGTCAAATTACCATGTGGGCTGCCTTTTTGTACAGAAAAGAGCTCCACCATTTACTTGCGCAGGTGTGGTTGGGAAAGAGACGGGAGTACGTGCGCCGTGCGTGCACCTCTTCTCCTCGTGCACGTCCCCACCTATGTGGGTGTGTGTGAGAGAGATACAAACCTAGACATAATGCGCTGTCCATCCCCATGCCTCCACCCAGTCTGACCACCAGTCACCACCACGCCCCACTCCTCCTCACCTTATCTCTCATCTTTCTCGAGACTAGCAATGTGCCCGTGCATTGCAACGTATCCAAAGTAGAATAGTACTTGTTCACAAACTTGAAATAAAACACTCTTGTTTTGATATACATATATACCACTAAAAATATATTACATTTCACTCAAAATATATTTCTCAGGTTGTTTTGAGGAGGCGAGGGAGGGATGTGGTTGCTTTCAAGATAATAAGGGGTTTTCTTCAAATTGGAGCAGAGAAGTGGGCTATTGTTGCAAAAATGCCACAACTTACCTCGCAGCCATTAGATGTAGATCTAATGGTCAGAAATGACGGATGGCAGACACACCGTCATCACCAACTGAGTCTTTTATAGGAGTAGAGATATCATTTTTTCGATGAAATTCTTGAGATACCATTTTTTCGATAAAATTCTCAAGATATCATTAGTTTTTACACGTGGGATTACTGCTGCATGGGTCAATCACAACAGGTGTTTTGTAAAAAAATGCATCTTGATGTTCCCTGCAATGCAAGGGCATCTTGCTAGTCCATGAAAACAACACATTGCAAAATTTCATGGTGAACGAGCGATTTGAATCTGCTGGGAGGGGCTATTTGGATTTTTCCCGGGGTAGCCAAAATATTGGCGACCCTTTTGTCCACCCGTGCCTTTGCCACCGATGAACGAGGAATGGCTCGGGTGCTCATGCATCCTCCAGCGCGCACGTTGGAGGTGAGCTTGCACGAGCTGTGCTTTTTTGTCCCACCACGCCGCCCGAGCCGGCCGCAGATCGACCGGCGACCCGCATATTACGCCATCCAACCATAGCCGCACACATTCTGACAGTAACTCAACCACCAGACGAAATTCATGCAAACACGGCGATATTTCTCATAAACAATGACAGAAGTCATATAAAATACCGGATTTTCATACAAACATGACGTATTTCATTACATTCAAATCAACTGAGCAGTGCTAGTTCTGGACAATACATGTATATAATACCTGGCCTAAATGGTCGCCTGCCGATCCATTTGTGTTCCTCATGTCCGGCAGCACGATCACCGGACTGCGGGGAGCTTCGGAGGAATATGCTTCAGCGCAAAGGACGGCTCGCTTCTCCACTGCCAAAGCCGAAGATGATGGTGGAGGGGGGCTTCTCCGCTTCCGTGGAGCCCATGCGGGGTCGATGAAGGTCCTCGCAACAAAACGATCCGGCAAGACACCTGCTGTGTACGCCGGCGTCGCCTCCGCGGTGGCCTTCATGGGACCTAAGCAACGGCGGCCTCCCGTGTTCTACTTCTCCTCAATGATGGCAGCGGACGCGGAGGCGCTGGCCACCGACTCGTCGCTCTCAGCGCTCCCGGCTTCTGTCTCTGCTTGCATGGCGCGGCCGTCGGCATGGGAGTCTCGGACACAGAAACGGGAGACGCGGTCGTGGACACGGGAGGCGCGGTACGAGGCGGCGGCGTGGACGGCAGCGACGACGCCCGTGCGCCGCTCCTCGTCGAGCTGGCCTGGAGCGGCGAGTTGCTGAGCCGCACGCCGGCTCGAGGTGGCAGCTGGCTCCGTCGGGTGAGGGGAGGGAGGTGGTTCATCAAGCTGCATAGCTCATATCCGGCGGGCTCGGGGGGCCACCCAGCTGGCTTGGATGCGGGATAACTACTCTTCGTAAGCCATTGTAAGAGCGGACAAAATGGTGAAGGAGGAGATAGGGGAGCGGCGGAGGGGTGCGATTCTTGGCCAGCGTTTGGCCTCGTTTAAATAGGAGATTAAATAGACGGCGGACGGGAGGAGCTCGGCCACCGTTGCATTTAATGCCGGCCCGGTCATGAACGGACGTGTGTCCAGAGTGGGTTTCTCGGCTTCCACACGGGTTTCATGGAGGCGTTTAAATGCAGCAAGGAGGCGTGTTCAGCCGGGCGTGCATCAAGTGGCGCCCTCGACTCTGATGTACAACACCGTGCCATTCTTCCACTGACGTGTGGTCTGTTTGGGTACATGGCCTGCATGACAGTGACCCAACGCAGGCAGCGCACGTCACAGGAACTTTTGATGGGCCAGGGCGGCCAGAAGCGGGCATTTCATAAACTGATGATTGTTCATTGAGTGTGACGTCATCTATTTCATCTAGATAAGCCTACTATATAATGTAACAGAATTTTAAAATTTTCATATATATAGGGGTGTGGGGCGTAGGAGCTGCTTGCGCCCGATCTGGAGGTCGGCGGGGCTTGAAGGGATGGCCGGGGTGGTGCCAAGCACGGCAGTGCGGTGAGGTCGAGGGGACACTACTAGGAGAAGGGCTATAGATAATATGTACACTAATGGCGCACCACACATGTGGTGCGCCACTGCTATATACTAATGGCGCACCATGTGTAGGTACGCCATTAAACTCCAAATACTAATGGCGCACCACATCCATGGTGCGCCACTACGAACAATTTTTTTTATTTTTTTTAAAACTAGTAATGGCGTGCCAGGGGATAGTGCGCCAGTACTAGTTAAACTAGTAATGGCGCACCACACCCTCGGTGCGCCACTACTAACAATTTTTTTTCAAAACTAGTAATGGGGCACCAGGGGATAGTGCGCCATTACTAGTTTTAACTAGTAATGGTGCACCACACCCTCGGTGCGCCACTACTAACAATTTTTTTTTTTTCAAAGTTAGTAATGGCACACCATGGGTGTGGTGCGCCATTACTAGTTAAACTAGTAATGGCGCACCACACCCACGGTGCGCCATTACTAACTTTGACCAAAAATTCCACCGAATGCACCCCCCCCCCGTGGACCGCCTTTTCAGTTTTTTTAAAAAATAAAAGAAAATGACGGAAATGTCAAAAAAAAAAGAAAATAAGTTTCCCATGTGATATGTGGTCTACTTGTTGGGAAATTTTATAAATATGAATTTCAACTTTATTTGCAAAATCTCTCTGGAATTTGTAAAATGGGCATAACTTTTGCATACGAACTCGGATTAAAAAGTTTTTTATATGAAAAATCATCTACTCGAAAAGTTACATCCAAATTCAACGGGGGTACCCCGTTGGAGATTTTTAGAATCCCCAAAAACCTAACAGAATAAAAGATACGGGGCTTTTAAGATCTAGAGGGGAAAAATGGAAAAAAAATCAAACTTAGTAGTGGCGCACCATTTGCTAGGTGCGCCACTAGTAACAGAAAAAAAATAGTTTCAAATTTTTTTTAAAAAAATATTCAAAATATGATACGTAATATGAACGAAAGTTTGAAATATTTTTTCAAAATTTCATCACACTCATGAACATGAACAAAGTCCTAGACATCAACAAGGTTTAATAGGATTGATATGCTAGATATATCAACAAGTGCGTGTTAAGTGAGCTGGTGCTGGGGTTGGATAGAACTCTGAAGTTAAGCGTGCTTGGGCTGGAGTAGTGTGAGGATGGGTGACCTTTCGGGAAGTTTGACCACGGAGTGCGATTTGACTTGATATTAAGCATATTGACCCGAGATTAAGAAAAACAAAAATAATTGAAAAAAAATTCCTGAATTTTTTTGAAAAAAAACTGTTAGTAATGGCGCACTTCTATGTGGTGCGCCATTAGTATCTGGTATACTAATGGCGCACCATCTGGTATATTAATGGCGCACCAGGGGTGCGCCATTAGTATTAATTACTAGTGGCGTGATGCTAGTGGCGCACCTGTAGTGCGCCATTAATGGCCAAAACAGGTGCGCCACTAGCAGGCATTTTCCTAGTAGTGGGAGGGCGGAGGCAGGGGACTGGGCCGGCGGTCGCTGGCGTTTCGAGGAAGATCGTAACACTAACTGGCTGGAGGTAGATGAAGGCGATCTGCCCGTTCTATGTACATCGAACGGTGCAGAAAAAATGGACTGGCCTATTTATTTTCAGTCGACTGTTATTTTCATAGGACCACAACTTGTGGTGTGCTGGAGGAGCATACACATTTCCCAGCCATCCCTGTGCTCATATTTCAAAATCCTAGAATGTAGTAATTTCGTGTGCCATGCATGTTGTAGAGCTATCATATGTCTCCCGTCATTTATTTCTCACCGACCTGCTATCTGCTACCTTTACACTGTACTAGTTGAGCACACACTTCACCCATGCTCACACTATTGTTTTTTTATGCATGGGTATTTCAGACTCTGACGCAGTGTTGATGAATACAAAAAAGAAAAGACAAAAGGGCTCCAGTGTAATTCAACGATAAGCAGTAGGTGTATCAACGCTCTAAAGGGTGCAGTGCCAGCAGATGCAGATATTAAACGTACCTCTGCAGTTCATGATCTCAATTTCCACACAAACCATCCCAGGTGCTTGCTTTAACTTTGCGCTGTCAAATGTGGTTGCATGTTGCATATGGTGTCTAGCTTGTATTGCTTCCAATTTGGTTCAATTGCATTAGCTTACTTTACACATTACACCTTTGATAATGACATGCCTTCCTGTTTTTGATACATACTACATATGTCTATTAACCATGTTCATACATCAAACTAATGCTCTTTTGTATCCCTCATCAATCACTTATGACGAGACAGTCACTCGAGTGGGTTACTGTGAGACGCGCTACTCGTTTGAAGAGTGTAGTGTCATCCTCCCCACATGATTCTCAAGAAACAACAAGGCTAAATGAAGATAGTCAACGCAGCTCTCCAGTTGATGACCACAATTCCCCCACACCACCATCGCAGGTGCTTGCTCTTACTTGGCAGTGTGATATGTGGTTGCATGTTGCATATGGTGTCTACCTTGTAATGCTTCTAATTAGGGTAACTTGCATCTGCTTAGTTAACACATTATACCTATGAATATGACATGCGTTCCTGTTTTTGGTACATATTACGTGTTTGTATTAACCATGTTCTTAATCAAACTACTTTTCTTGTGTATCCCTCATCAATCACTTCTGACGAGACACCTTCAAGTTGACAATGTAATATTGGTTGCATCTTGCATATGATTTCAAACATGTATTGCCTCGAATTTGTTGAAGTGCCACTTATAATGAGACACATCTATCTTGGTAGAGTGATTTTGGTTGGATCTTTCATATGGTGTCTAGATTGCATTGCTTCCAATTTGTTGAAATGCCTTCTGCTTAGCGTTTTTCGTACATATTCCATCCTCCTACAATGTGGTTGCCATACATAAAAGTTGTGTTCGTCAGTATCATGCATCAACGAATTTGGAAGTGCGAATTTCATTCCTTTTTCTTGTGTGTTTACTTGACAAGGCAAAATCTAAAAGGACAAAGGCACGGCATGATGGTGGTCCTCTGGAGCAACCGAAATAGATGATCTCTGTAGATTCTCCTGCTACTCCTACTACAGTGCAAGTTCCAAATCTCATCTCCCCTACTCCACAACCCCAGGTGGTGGCTCTAACATGGCAGTGTGATATGTGGTTGCATGTTGCATATGGTGCCTAGCCTGTATTGCTCCTAATTTGTTAAATTGCATCTCCTTAGCTTACACATTATACATGTGAATATGACACGCCTTCCTGTTTTTGGTACATACTACATCTGCCTATCACACCATGTTCTTACATCTAACTACTGTTCTTGTGTATCCTACATCTATCTCTTATGATGAGACAGTCACGCCCATGGGTTAGTATGAGACGCGCTACTCTTATAAAGAGTGCAGTTTCATCCTCTCCACATGATTCTCAAGAAACAACAAGCCTAATTGAAGATATTGAACGTAGCTTTGTACTTGAAGACCGCACTTCCCCCACACCACCATCGCAGGTGCTTCCTCTAACTTCGCAGTGCAATATGTGGTTGCATGTTGCATACGGTGTATAGCTTGTAATGCTTCTAATTAGGGTAAATTGCATCTCCTTAGTTTACACATTATACCTGTGAATATGACATGCCTTCCTATTTTTAGTGCACACTACATCTATGTGTTAACCATGTTCTTACATGAAACTACCTCTCTTCTGTATCCTGCATCAATCACTTACGATGAGACACCTTTATTCGTTGCATATTGCATATTATTTCTAGCCTGTTGTGATGTATTGCTTCTAATTTGGTCAAATACATTTGTTGGGCCACCCTTTTAATTTGGCAGAGTGATATTGGTTTCATCTTTCATATGGTTTATAGCTTGCATTGCTTCTAACTAGTTCAAACACCTTGTGCTTAGTTTACACTTTATACATCATACATGTCAATATGTCATGCCGTCCTGTTTTTCATACATATTCCATCCTCCCATCATGCGGCTATCTTACATGAAAGTAGTGCTCGTCAGTATCATGCATCAATGAGTTCTGAAGAGCAAATTTTATTCCTTTTTCTTGTGGGTTTGACTTGACAAGGCAAAATCAAAAAAGATGAAGGAAAAGAGTAAGAAAGGCGATGATGGTGGTCCTCTGCAGCAACGTAAATGGAGCATCTGTATGGATTCTCCTTGTACTGCTAGTGCATTACAAGTTCCAAGTCTCCGCTCCCCTACTCCACCATCCAAGGTATTGCATATGGTGTCTAGCTTGTATTGCTCCTAATTAGTGTAAACTGCATCTGCTTAGCTTACACATGATACGTGTGAATATGACACGCTTTCCTGTTTTTGGTACATACTATATCTGTCTACCACACCATGTTCTTACATGAAACTACTCTTCTTGTGTATCCTGCGTCAGTCACATATGATGGGACACCTTTAAGTTGGCAGTGTGATATTGGTTTGCGTCTTGAATATGATTTCTAGCATGTAGTGCTTCTAGTTTGATGAACGTCAGCTATGACGAGACAGTTTTAACTTGGCAGAGTGATATTGATTGCACCTTCCATATGGTGTCTAGCTTGCAGTGCTTCTAATTTGTTGAAGTTCCTTATGCTTCGTTACCACATCATAGGTGTGAATATGTCAAGCCGTCTAGTTTTTCGTACATATTCCATCCTCGTATCATGACTTTGCCTTTCATCAGAGTAGTGTTAATCAGTATCATGCATGAATGAGTTTTGAAGAGCGAATTTTATTCCTTTTTCTTGTCGGTTTAACCTCACAATGCAAAATCAATAAAGCGGAAGGAAATTGGTAAGGCATTAGATGATGGTGGTCCTTCCGAGCAACTGAAATGGAGGGTTTCTACAGATTCTACTCTGCCATCCTCCCAACAAGATACACAAGACAACGCAAGGCTAGACAGTCAACGTAGCTGTGTAGATGATGTGCACATCTCCCCTACTCCACCATCGCAGGTGCTTGCTCTAACTTGGCACTATTATATGTGGTTGCATGTTGTGTATGATGTCTAGCTTGTATTGCTTCTAACTTTGTTGAATTGCATCTGCTTACTTTACACATAATGCATCTGAATATGACACGTGTTCCTGTTTCTAGAACATACTATATATGATCACACCATGTTCTTACATCAGACTACTATTCTTGCATATCCCGCATCAGTCACTTATGATAAGGCACCTTTAAGTCGCCACTATGATATTGGTTGTGTCTTGCATATGATTTCTAGCATGTACTGCTTCTAATTTGTTGAAACGCCGGATAGTTTGAACTTGGCAGAGTGATATTGGTTGCACCTTTCATATGGTGTCTAGCTTGCAGTGCTTCTAATTTTTTGATATGCCTCCTGCTTAGTTACCACATCATAGGTGCGAATATGTCACTCCGTCCTGTTTTTCATACATATTCCATCCTCGTATCATGTGTTTGCCTTTCATCCGAGTAGTGTTCGTCGGTATCATGCATGAATGAGTTCTAAAGAGCGAATTTTATTCCTTTTTCTTATTGGTTGGACTTCACAATGCAAAATCAATACAGCTGAAGGGAATTAGTCCGGCAGTGGATGATGGTGGTCCTTCGGAGCAACTCGAATAGAGGGTCTCTACAGATTCTACTCTGCCATCCTACCAACAAGATTCGCAAGACAACACAAGGCTGGACAGTCAACGTAGCTGTGTAGATGATGAGCACATCTCCCCTACTCCACCATCATAGGTGCTTGCTCTAACTTGGCACTATTATATGTGGTTGCATCTTGCGTATGATGTCTAACTTGTATTGCTTCTAACTTTGTTGAATTGCATCTGCTTACTTTACACATAATGCCTGTGAATATGACACATATTCCTGTTTCTAGAACATACGTGCAGATGATGAGCACATCTCCCCTACTCCACCATCACAGCTGCTTGCTCTAACTTGGAACTGTTATATGTGGTTGCGTGTTCCATATGATGTCTAGTTTGTATTGCTTTTTTTGACTGCACGTTTGTATTGCTTCTGATTTTGTTGAATTCCATCTGCGTAGCTTACAACTTATACCCGCAACGATCACTTACCCATAAGACACATTTAACTTGGGAGGGTGATGTAGGTTGCATCTTGCATTGTCTTCTAGCTTGTATTGCTTCTAATTTCTTGAAATGGCACTTACGACGAGACACTTTTTACCTGATAGAGTGATATTGGTTGCATGTTCATATGGTGCCTAGCTTTCATTTCTTCTAATTTTGTTGAAATGCCTTCTGCTTACTGTTTTTCATACATATTCCCTCCTCCTATCGTACATCTGAATATGCAATGTTGTCTTCTTTTTGTATATATTCCATCCTCCTATGCTGCGCTTGCCTTACATCAAAGTAGTGTTCGTCTGTATCATGCATCAACCAGTTATGCAGAGCTAATTTTATTCACCTTCTTTTGGTTTTGACTTCATAAGGCAATATCAGAAAATAGGAAGGAAAAGAGTAAGTTAGGGGATGTTGGTGGTCCTCTGGACCGACGCAAACAGCGACTCTCTAGATTTGCCACTACCACTGCCAATGAAGTTGAAGTCCGAAGTCTACATGATGAGTTCATCTCCCGTACTCCAACATCGGAGGTGCTTGCTCTAAGTTGAAACTGTGATAATTTGTTTCATGTTGCATATGTTGTCTAGCCTGTAGTTCTCCTATTTTGATTAAATTGCACCTGGCGAGTTTATACGTTATACAGTTGCATATGACATGCCTTTCTTTGTCTAGAATACAATGCATCTATCAATCATACCATGTTCTTACATCAAAGTACTACTGTTGTGTATCCCACTTCACTCACTCATGATTGGACGCTTTTAACATGGAAGTTTTATAGTGGTTGCATCTTGCATTGATTTCTACGTTGTATTGCTTCTAATTTTTTGAAATGCCACTTATGACAAGACACTTTTAACTAGGCAGAGTGATATTGGTTGCATCTTTCATATGGTGTCTAGCTTGCATTACTTCTATTTTTTTGAAAATCCTTCTGCTTGGTTTACACATCGTAGCTGTCAATATGTCACACCGTCCTGTTTTTTTACATATTCCATCCTCATACGAGTGTCTTACATCAAAGTATTGCTTGTATGTATCATGCATCAATGAGTTCTAAAGAGCGATTTTATTCTTTTGTGTTGTGGGTATGCCTTGACATGGCAAAGTCAAAAAAGAGCAAGGAAAAGAATATAGTAGGGAATGGTGTTACTCGTCGGGTGAAATGGAAAAGGCTCTGCCCTCGAGATTCTGCTGGTACTTATAGTGCGTTAGAAGGTCCAAGTACACCGGCTAAATCTACAAACACAATATCACCTGCTCCACCAGCTGCAGCATCCGCTTCAACTGTACCAGCATCTCAACGAGTTACTCGTTCGTTTGCTCTAGAACTGGCCAGTTCCCAAGCTGCATTCACACCTAACACTACTTCCGAAGCACTGCTGACACAACAGGACTTGGCAAGATCAGATGAACCTCATGAGCATCAACACCAAGATGGTACCTGACCGAGTCAAGTTGCAGTTGCATGCTCCTTTATATGTACTCTCACAGTCTGATGTGCACTAACACTTTCCATATTCGTTGTTGAACTAGCACCACGGCGCAAGCGGAAACAGACATCAGGGAAAATGCTTGACAGATTAACAAAATCTAAAGGAGTAAGAATGGAGATCCATTTTGAGGCAGGTTTAAAAAGGCCACGTGGTGCTACAGAGTCAGCCAAGTTAGTATCAGAGGCAGCCATTGCTGTTAGGTGTCATGCACGTATCCTCCTAACATGGATCCAGAACAGGAATGAGAAAGACAATACCCAGTTTAACACCTTCCTTGACCATTTATCCGTAAGTAATGTTATTCACCGCAATTTGTAATATTGTCTTGCTCTGTGCCATACTTTCTAGCTTCCTCCTAATAGGACTCACATTCTTTTTTCAACAGATGAGGTTCAAGTTGGATCTGAAAGATGATGCAACTAAACAAGCATGCACTCATGTTTTTCAGTCTGCTCTGCGACAGTATCGGTACCACCTTAGAAAATCTCACTTTGAAGGCAAGGCTAACTATGAAATCGCCCAAACATCTCCTGTGGAATATATTACAGATGAAGGCTGGACAACACTCGTTAAACACTGGTCTGATCCAAAGTATCAGGTAGGCTATATGTATTTGATCAGACCACATATTGAACTTGTATTTATGTATGTGCCTTACAAGTGTATCTTCTTCTAGGCCAACTGTTTGAAGAACAAGACCAACCGTTTTAAAGTGAAATTCCAACAGACAACAGGATCTCGTAGCTATATTGCACACTGCGAGGCTCTTGTAAATAGCTGCTACTTCCTTCTTTTTTATGTGCCATATTATCGTATCTATATTGATTTGTTCCAAATACAGAGGAAAGCCCGTGCGGACCAAAAAGAACCTGAACCGAATGCAGTGCAAATCTTCAAGGATTGCCACACCGGCAAGATGAAGGGCATGAGCACACCAGTTCAAGCCGCTGTTGTAAGTCCTTACTCCTCCTGCCTTTGAACTGATTGGTACTTGATGTGTTCATTTAACTACTTGGTTTGCAGCCAATGTCAGTTACTCTGTTCACTTTTATACACAGTTTTCTTAACATATCATTTCACCTTACATGGTTTAAAAGAGATGAAGGATATTCTTCTGGTCTTGATCTGTAATCTAGTTGTTATGTTCACGTGCGCACACAATGATAAAATAGCATGTTTGTTTTATATCTGTCTGCCCATGATATGAATGATGTCATACTATGTTCATCCTACTTTAAACCATGTCTCTTTATCCTTAGATGTCAACGAATGTGAGGAAATAGACAATACAGTAGGAATGCTAAATGGACATATGTTCCGAAAGTGATTTTATTATGTAGTTGGCACTACAATACATGCTAATGTATTACAGTAGTTCACCAAAATTATTTATTTATAAACGTGAAACCTACTTTTTTTGTTTTTGTCTCATTAGTAACTTATCTGGTACACTAATCTACAAGTTCAAACTTTTAGCTAGCTATGGAACAAATGATTGAACAACCACAACCACCTGAAGGTAACGAGGCTACCACAGGCACAATGTCACCTCTTGCTGTAGTGCGTTAGTATCTCTCCACTAACAGTGCAAAAAGCACCTTCCTGCGTAATTCTGGGTTGGTTGTCAAGGTAACCTCATCCAAATCGCCTACTGAACAAAATCCTCCAGCTAGACAGAGTGATATATATGTGCTCCAGACACAAGTCCAATCCCTAATGGATTTTGTGTCAGAAACAAAAATAGTGGTTGACAAATGTCATGAAGATATGAATGGGTTTGAAACCAGACTATCAGGCATTTCCTTTGTTGTTCAAGAGCAATGGCGGAAAAAGGGGAAGATCGTGCCGCTCCATCAGATTCTACAGCCTGAAACATAAGCACTCAGGTCAAATGATATGTGCTTCTATACATTTCATGGTGTTTTATCTGCAAGGATTGTAAACTTTATGCCAACATGCCTTTTGTTGTATGGTTGGAATTTATTTTTTTGTGATATAGCATTTATGATGCTCCCAAAAGCTGCAGTAATTACGACAGTATTTTTGTATAGTGTAGGTTTATCTTAGTAATGTATTCGGCCGAAAGCTTCGTAGGAGCCCAACATGCCAACATTCATCGGGCCCATTCCAATTGGGCTAAAAATGATTCTGTGCCGAAATTTGCATGTAGCCCACTAAAAATATCTGGGCCTAAATCAACATGAGCTTTCATATTTTTCAGGTAGGCCTGTGCCCATAGTGGGCCTTTAACAGGCCTAAATATAATTTGCGCCCTCAGTAATAATAGGCCATTTACATGTGTAAATATCTCGAGCCCATATAAAACATGGGCCTTTAATAGGCCGAAAGGTAGATTGGGCCATGATTGTGCCAAATAACCCGCTGGTCTCAGCAGGCCGAAATGGTGGCCCATTTACAATGCGGATCGTCCACAGGCCGAAATTCAGATGGGCCGTAAATGCGCTGACCTACTACACGGGCCTTTAACAGGCCGAAAGTTTGGCCAGGCTTGATTAGTGTCATTTTTATATGGGCCGTTAGTAGGCCCGATGTGGCGTTGGGCCACATATGGACCATGTATTTCTTCCGACGTTAATAGGCCGAAAGTCACAACAGGCTGAAAGTGGCCCAAATTTGTAGCGGGCCTCTAACAGGCCGAATGTCAGACATGGCCGAATATGACCCATATCCTTCACGGTCCTCTATGGGCCGAAAGTTTCAATGGCCTATAAATGGGCCCAAATGATGCAGGACCTTTAACAGGCCGGAAACACACCAGGCCGTAATTCGGCCCAAATTCTTAGCGGACTGTTAACGGGCCAGAAGTGACCATGGGCCGCGATGATGACAAGTTTAGGACGGGCCGTTGACGGGCCGATTTGACACTAGCCGTACGGGCCTTAACTGAAATGTTGGGCCTTTAGCTGGGCCGGCCCATTATGGTCTACAAAATCTTGTGGGCCTTTAGGTGGGCCGGCCCAATATGGCCCGCTAAATCTTGTGGGCCATTTGTTGGGCCGGCCCATTATGGCCCGCTAAATTTTGGGGGCCATTTGTTGGGCCGGCCATTATGGCCTGCTAAATTTTGTGGGCCTTTAGTTGGGCCAGCCCATTTAATCTTTATGGGCCACTCGCCCATTGGTGAGTGACACCTGTCCCAACGGTGAGCAAACACGTGTTTCCTCCCGCCAATGAGTATTTTACACGTGGAAAATCCCCATTGGTCCGGGCTGTTAATGGGATATCGGATCCAAAACCGGACCCGATAGCTTAACGGCGTTCCGTTATGGTCAATGCCACGTGTTGGTCATTCTTGACGAAAGCACTTCCATGCGGCATTTATCGTCATGGAAGTGAACACTTCCGTGATGGTAATTTTGGTAATGTCATGGAACACTTCTACGACAGCACAGGTATGACTATCTTGATTCTGTCATAAAATCGTCATGGATGTACATGCATGACAGAAAAACATGACCTACTATGACAAACACATATCATCACAGAAGTGTCTTTTTTTTGTAGTGTAACACTGCAGCCCTCCAGATGATTGCTCAAGCTATCACCAACAACCACCAGCCGGCAGGGAACGCCAATGGATGTTCCACGTTGGCGGAGTTCAAGAAGCATGCACCACCCACCTTTATCAAGACTGCTGAACCCCTGGATGCCAACGACTGGGTCCGCAACATTTAGGATCTGGTGGAACTAGTTGGCTGCATTGAAGACCGTGAGAAGGTGGCATATGCTGCCCACTGTCTCGGGGGAACTGCCAGAGCTTGGTGGGATGGATTCAAGGTCATGCATGCTGGGAAAAACATCACATGGAATGACTTCAAGGCAGAATTCTGCAAGGCCCGCATTCCTTCCGGAATCATGGACATCAAGAAGCGTGTGTTCCGAGCCCTGAAGCAAGGAAGTGTCACTGTCAAGGTGTACATGCAGAAGTTTAGTGTTCTGTCAAGGTATGCTCCTGAAGATGTCAACACTGATGCTGCCAAAAGAGAGCGCTTCATGGAAGGCCTTAATCAGACTCTGCAGTACTCGCTTGTTGTGTGTGACTGCCCAACCTTTCCTGATCTGGTGAACAAGGCACTCATGCTTGAGGACAAGCGACGTGCTTTGGATGATACCCGTAAGCGCAAGATAATCAGCAAGGGTAGCTCCAGCAACCAGAAGCCTCGCCCATGGCAGCCAGCCCCGGTCAAGCCAACCTATCAGCAGCCAAGAGCCCCTGCACCTCGCACCAACTATCAGCCTCAACGGTACGCCAATCCCAGGCCAACTTACAACAAGACCAATAACAATGCCGGCAAGGGCAACAACTCCAACCAAGTCACTTGCTTTGGATGTGGTCAGCCAGGACACTACTCCAAGAATTGCCCAAACAAGAAGCCAGATGCATCGCACCCCAATGCGCAGAACCAAGGCCAAGGCCGTGGAGTGCCACCAAGGAACCAAGCTCCCCGCAACCCGCCCAGCAAATGGCAAGGGTCATGTGAATCATGTAACTGCAGAAGAAGCCCAGGAAGACCCGGACGTCGTGCTGGGTATGTTCCTTGTCAACTCAGCACCCGAAATTGTATTGTTTGATTCCGGAGCATCGCATTCTTTTGTCACCCAATAGTTTGCATTATAAAGTGGCATGATATCTACAACCCTGAGTAGTCCCATGGTGGTACAAACCCCCGGATCGAAGATGAGAACCAAGATAGGATGTAAAGGAGTCGGGATTGTCATTACTGGGGTATACTTCCTAGCAGACCTTAACGTCTTAAGATCGCAAGGCTTGGATGTGATCTTAGGAATGGATTGGCTCATCAAGCACCATGGCTTGTTAGATTGTGCCAACCGTACCGTCACCCTGACCAATGACCAAGGAGTTGGAGTTAATTTTGCCTCCAACACCTCCTCTACTCAAGTCGCCCAAGTCAATTGTCTGTCAGAAGTTAGGTTGGAGCAAGTGCCGGTAGTATGTGAATACCCCGATGTCTTTCCTGATGAGTTACCGGGAATGCCTCCTGAACGCAACATTGAGTTCATCATCGAGCTCATACTCAGAGCAGGACCCATCTATAAGAAGCCTTATAGAATGGGATCGGAGGAGTTAGCAGAGTTGAAGAAGCAACTGGCCGAGCAGTTGTGGAAAGGGTTCATCCGCCCTAGTGCCTCACCTTGGGTATCACCTGTTCTGTTTGTGGAGAAAAAGGGATGGTACCATCCGATTATGTGGTGACTATCGTTCCCTTAATGAGGTCACAATCAAGAACAAGTATCCACTCCCCAAGATTGAAGACTTGTTTGATCAGCTGAATGGTGCCAAGGTGTTTTCCAAGATCCATCTCAGGTCTGGGTACTATCAGCTGAAGATCAGACTCCAAGATATTCCGAAGATGATGTTTGTAACCCGATATGGCGTGTATGAGTACAGGTTCATGTCATTTGGTTTAACCAATGCCCCTGCCTACTTCATGTACCTCATGAATGAAGTTTTCATGGAGTATTTGGACAAGTTTGTTGCCGTCTTCATCGATGACATACTCATCTTTTCCAAGTTTGGAGAAGAGCATGAGCAACACCTGAGGATTGTCCTAGACAAGCTTCGAGAGCACCAACCGTATGCCAAATTCAGCAAGTGCTAGTTTTGGCTACACAAGGTTGGATTCTTGGGTCATGATCTGACAGAAGAAGGATTTTTGATGGATCCCGCCAAGATTGAAGCCGTGACTGAATGGCAATCCCCAAGCAATGTGAAGGAAGTTAGAAGCTTCCTCGGACTCGCGGGATATTACCGCAAGTTTGTCGAAGGGTTCTCAAGCATTGCCCGACCTATGACTCAGCTCTTGAAGAAGGACAAGCAGTTTCAGTGGATAGGGAAGTGCGAAGAAAGCTTCCAGGAGCTAAAGAAGAGATTGACCACCGCCCCAGTTCTGGAACACCAGATATTCACAATGAATTTGTGATATATTGTGATGCGTCGAGAACCGGGCTTGGAGGTGTTCTTATGCAAGAAGGCAGAGTCGTAGCATATCTATCCAGACAGCTACGTCCTCACGAAGAGAACTACGCTACTTTTGACCTCGAGTTGGCAGCTATAGTTCATGCCTTGAAGACATGGCGACATTACCTTCTAGGGAAGAGGTGTGAATTATACACCAACCACAGGAGTCTGAAGTATATTTTCACTCAGAAGGAACTGAACATGAGGCAAAGAAGATGGTTAGAGTTGATCAAGGATTATGACCTCAGTAGTCAATACCACACTAGAAAGGCTAATGTGGTAGCAGATGCCCTAAGCAGAAAGGCTTGTTCCCTGAATGCTATGCTTAAGGGAAGGCTACCCGCCTTGTACGAAGAACTTGAAAACTTCGGGTTGGAACAGGTTGCACCAGGATTCTTGGCCAACCTCGAAGTCAAGCCCACCCTGAAGGATGATGTCAAGGAAGCTCAGAAGGGACACGAGAGTATTGAAGGCATCAAGAGGAAGATCAAGGCAGGCAGGGCCCCAGGATTCTCAGAGGATGAGCAAGGAATTGTGTGGTTTGGGAATCACATTTGCGTACCCAACCAAATTGAGCTCAAGAACTTGATCTTGCAAGAAGCTCATGACACCCCATATTCCATCCACCCCGGAGGAACGAAGATGTATCAAGACCTGAAGGAGATATTCTGGTGGCATGGCATGAAAAGAGAGATAGCCACTTTCGTTGCTAAGTGTGACTTATGCCAGAGAGTCAAAGCTGAACATCAGGGACCCGCTGGATTGTTACAACCTCTCAAGGTGCCTGAATGGACATGGGACAAGGTCAGGATGGACTTCATCACTGGATTACACAGGTCAAGCAAGGGACATGACTCCATATGGGTCATTGTTGACCATTTGACCAAGGTTGCCCACTTCATTCCTGTCAAGACGACCTACAAGGGGAACCAGCTAGCCAGCCTCTACATCAACCGAATCCTGAGCCTCCATGGGGTTCCTAAGGATATTGTGTCTGACCAAGGTACCCAGTTTTCCTCAAGGTTCTGGGAAAAGTTCCAAGAAGCCTTAGGGACCAAGCTATCGTTCAGTACCGCCTTCCACCCCTAGACAGGAGGGCAGACAGAACGAGTGAACCAGATACTCAAAGACATGCTTCATGCATGTGTGCTAGTATATGGAGCCAAGTGGGAAGATTGCCAAGAATTCGCTGAGTTATCCTACAACAACAGCTACTAGTCCAGTCTTCAGATAGCACCGTTTGAGGTGCTATATGGACGGAAGTGTCGCATTCCCATCAATTGGTCCGAGATCGGGGAAGGACTAGTCTTTGGGCCCGATATCCTCCGTGAAGCAGAAGAGCAAGTCCAACTTGTCAGAGAGCATTTGTAGACTGCCAAGTCAAGACAGAAGAGCTAAGCTGATTCACGTCACCGAGACTTGAGTTTTCGTGTGGGAGACCATGTGTACCTGCGACTAACTCCTCTTAAGGGAACCAAGCGTTTCCATGTTGAGGGAAATCTCGCGCCTAGGTACATCAGTCCCTTCGAGATCACTGACTGACGAGGAGAAGTTGCATACCAGTTAGAGCTACCACCTGAACTATCCGATGTGCATAATGTGTTCCACGTGTCCCAACTCCGGAAGTGTCTCCAAGTACCCGACAAGCCTGACCTCTACAAGGACATCGACCATCAGGCCATCGACCTTCCGCCAGACCTCACTTATCGTGAGAGACCAGTTCGCATACTGGCTGAGGCCGAACGTTGCACCCGAAGCTGCAGCATCAAGTACTTCAAGGTCCAGTGGAGCAACCACATCGAGGCAGAAGCAACCTTGGAGCGAGAAGACTACCATTGATCCGAGTTTCCATATCTCTTCACAGCCTAGTTTAGAAATCTCGGGGAGGAGATTCTTGTAAGAGGGGTAGGTCTGTCACACCCTCCATTTTGTAACATGTCATTTGCATTAATAAAGCATGAAATTTTGACCAGCAAAACCTTTTGCATTATTTGGCTTTTTATTTGAGTTGGATTTCTCTGTGTGATTTTCAAGTGCTCTTTAAAGTCAACACAACTCCACCTTCTATACTTCATCTCCTTGCCCCAAACTTCTTCCCAATGCTCATGCCATCTGTATAGTGCAATATAGTATTTTCTTGCAAAAATAATTTGGCCAAATAGTATTTTCTAAATTTAGTTTTCCAAAAACCCCTAAATTGAGGTTTGCACTACAAGTAACTGATTTGGGTTATGAAAAATCTTTCATAGAGTATATTTGACTCCTATTAGGTATAGGACTCCCATAAACCACAAAAATATAATTTTAAAAGTTATTTTCCTATTTTATTTAAAGGCTTTTTCCTAGGGCCAGAAATGGTCTTTAATAGGTTAAAAATATTCTGTTTCAAAAATATTTGAGAAAATTTAGGGAAACTCATAGGACATATATTGTCCATATATAAGAGTATCAACACATGGTCATGTTCAAAATATTGGACAAAACCCTCCAAAGCCATTTTTGCCCAATTCAAATATTTGATATATTTCTATAAGAAATATTTTCAAATAAATCTAAGAATATTCTAGCAAGGCACATATGCATAATGTGATGATATTGCAAAATTTCAACTCAATACAAATAGTTTTGGATCACAAAAGTGCCCCAAAACCCTCTCTGTCCAGATTCAAGTTTGAACAACTTTACATTGCCAACTTCTTCCAAATGACCCCAAACTTTGTGGACATTCTCGAAACCCTAAATGATGAAACTACACCAAGTGGTGCATCAAGGAGAATAGTTTTGAATGACTAGATCTTGGAAAACCCATTTCTGTTGATTTCTAGGGTTTACACAAGTTGCACTGGCAACTTTTCTCAAATGAGCTCAATTTGGGTGGAACATCCTATTTCTATGTACCATTCCATCCTGTTAAGTCTCATGGCAAGTGGAATTCATTTTCTTGCCCAAACCAACAACAGACACCTTCTGCCTTTTTCCAAAAGCATCACCTTGACCTCTTCCACTACTCTCCAGGGGCTCAAAATTTTACCACAGCCCCTCCTAGTCCTCTTATACCTCCAGTAACTCTCTCCTTCCATTGTTCAATGATTGAGGGGTAAAACACCCCCATTTACCTCCCTGGACAACACCTCCTCTCTTCCTCACCTCCCTCCTCACTCCAGTGGCTCTCCAGAGCATCCAAAGCCCCTCCCCACATTGTTTACTCCTCCCTAGCTTCACCATACACGAGTGGGCATGCCTTGCTCCCTCAAATCATGCCATGGAGGCCATTTGCATGATCCAGAGCATGCTACAGTGCGGCCTGGCACTGTAGCCACCCTCTGCCCAGCACCACCGCCACCTCGGGCCTCCCCAGCGTGCCCGACGAGCCGCCTCGACGTCCACAACACGGAAGCTGGTTGGCCCCCTCCTCCCTCTCTCTCCCGTGGCCTCCCCGCACGTGAGCGGAACATTGCCCAGCTCCGCCACTATCTGCTCGAGCACGGGCCCTGCCTCGAGCTCGTTCCGCTCCTTCTCTCCCTTCCCAGCAGCCTACGCCACCCCCACGAACACCGCATAGCCTCCCCTGCTCTCTCCCAAGGCCACCAGAGCCATCACCGCGGGCACCCGTGGGCTACGTCCATGGTGAGCCTCGGCCAACATATTTAAGGCGACCCCAAGCTCCACTCTCTCCACCACTCGCCCCCTCCAACTCCAAATCGACCCCCTGCACTTCCCGTTCGTCTTCAGAGGGCCTCGAGCTCGAGCTCCGCCGCCTCGGGTCGTCGTCGATCTCGTGGTACAGGCCTCCGCTGCCCCCGCTCTCTCTCAATCTGGAGCCGACTCACCTTGCTGACCATTACCCCTCTGTTGCCCCTCTATTGCAGCCAATCGACCGGAACAAGCACCTCCTGAAGCCCTTCCGTCGGCTTCCTCGTCGCCGCCGAACCCCTGCACCCCGGCGGCCAACTCCACCTCCACCCGAACGGCGACTCCGTCCTGAGCACGTCGGTGCCCTCAGATTGCCTCGCCGTCGAACTCAGTGACGTCGGTGAGCTCGCCGCACCCTCTGGCCAGAGGTAGACGACGAAACCCGTCAGGTTTAAAAACGCACACACGCGTAGCGGTTCGCCTGTCGGCCGAAGGCGTATATTTCCTTTACGCCTTCGACGTGGCAGGCTCGCGCGGGCTGGATTCCCCCTGGGCCTGTGTAACGCCCACGATGCGGCTATATCTCCCACGTGTCGAGGCACGACATAGAGGCATAACCGCATTGTGGTTTTGTCGCAAGAAGGGTCATCTTCACACAATCCCATGTAATGAACAAGAATGGGATAACGAGAGTTGACTTACAATCGCCACTTCACACAATACATAAATATAATCCATACATCATCCAAAATACACACATAGACCGACTACGGTCAAGATCCAAATGAAAATAAGACAACCCCAAATGCTAGATCCCCGATCGTCCCAACTGGGCTCCACTACCGATCATCAGGAAAAGACACATAGTAACGGCCACGTTCCTCATCGAACTCCCACTTGAGGTCGATCCCATCATCTTCACTGGCATCGTCGGCACCTGCAACTGTTTTGGTAGAATCTGTGAGTCACGAGGACTCAGCAATCTCACACCCGCGAGATCAAGACTATTTAAACTTATAGGAAAGGATGGTGTAATGAGGTGGAGCTGCAGCAGACACTAAGCATATATAGTGGCTAACATACGCAAAAGAGAGCGAGAAGAGAAGCAACGGAACGGTCGTCATCTAGCAATGACCAAGAAGTGATCCTGAACTCCTACTTACGTCATTCATAACTCAAACCGTGTTCACTACCCGGACTCCACCGAGAAGAGACCATCACGGCTACACACACGGTTGATGTATTTTAACTGGGTCAAGTGACAAGTTCTCTACAACCGGACATTAACAAATTCCCATCTGCCTCATAACCGCGGGCACGGCTTTCGAAAGATAATACCCTGCAGGGGTGTCCCAACTTAGCCCATCATAAGCTCTCACGGTCAACGAAGGATAAACCTTCTCCCGGAAAGACCCGATCAGTCTCGGAATCCCGGTTTACAAGACATTTGGACAATGGTAAAACAAGACCAGCAAAGTCGCCCGATGCGGCGACAAATCCCGATAGGAGCTGCACATATCTCGTTCTCAGGGCACACCAGATGAGACATCCTACGAGTAAAACCAGACCTCGAGTTTCCACGAGGGGGCCACGCAGTCTACTCAGTTCGGACCAACACTCGAAGGAGCACTGACCCGGGGGGGTTAAAATAAGATGACCCTCGGGCTCGCGAAAACCCGGGGGAAAGGCTTAGGTGGCAAATGGTAAAACCAAGGTTGGGCCTTGCTGGAGGAGTTTTATTCAAGGCGAGCTGTCAAGGGGGTCCCATAAATCACCCAACCGCGTAAGGAACGCAAACTCAAGGAACATAATACCGGTATGACAGAAACTAGGGCGGCAAGAGTGGAACAAAACACCAGGCATAAGGCCGAGCCTTCCACCCTTTACCAAAATATATAGATGCATTAATATAATAAGAGAAATTGTGATATCCCAACATATCCATGTTCAAACATGGAACCAACTTCAACTTCACCTGCAACTAGCAACGCTATAAGAAGGGCTGAGCAAAAGCGGTAACTTAGCCAAACAACGGTTTGCTAGGAAAGGATGGTTAGAGGCTAACATGGCAATATGGGAGGCATGATATAGCAAGTGGTAGGGAGCGCAACATGGCAATAGAGCGAACAACTAGCAAAGCAAAGATAGAAGTGATTTCGAGGGGTGGTCATCTTGCCTGCAAGGTTCTCACAGTTGTCGAAAGCTTGATCCTCGTAAGCGTACTCAACAGGTTCCTCGTTCACGAACTCGTCTCCCGGCTCTACCCAAAACAAGAACACAAGCAACGGAACCACAATCAATCACGGAAAATGCAGAAGCAACATGATGCAAAACATGAATGATATGCAAGATATGGTATGCGATGCATGTGCGTGCTCCGGAAGAAAAATGATGAACAAGGCAGTAACTTGGCAAACCAAGCATGCCACTAGAAAGATGAGATGATTTCGGTCGAAATCGATATAAAGATCACTGGAAACGGATGCACGGTTTGCAAATGGCAAGCAAAACAAGAATGACACGAATCTGCGATTAACAGCATGATAGCACTTAGAATGCAACAAATAACAATGCTACGGCAATCCAACATAGCAACAAATCATATGGCAAAAGTGCAAAAGATATCAGGTTCACAGACTTGGTCAAATTACTGGACATGCCTGAAACAGCATCAGGTAGCAATGTTCAGAGCACGAAATCAACATGCTACAGGAACTTAACATGGCAAAACAAAGCATGTCAGTATTCTAGTAAAATCATATGACAAAAGTCCCTTACTGACCATAAGCCAAAAAGGACCCGAAGATATAATGGCAACCATGTAAACATAGCAAGTTTGGTTAACAGGTTTCAGACTTGGCAGAAAACAGAGCATGGCAGAAACAACAATATGAAGGCATCTTGGTGAGCCTGATGCACTCACTACAGAGCTATACATGACAAAACAAGCATACCTACAGCAAGATGGCATGATTATGAAGCTATCCATGGCAAGAGCAAATACATAGCATGTATGAAACAACTACAACAAGCTTGGCAAAATTGAATAACACGCAAACAATCTGCCAGAAATATTTTATAGCAAAAGTAGAGCAAGATTGAGTCATGCTATGGCACTCCATAATTGCAAACAAGGGCAGGAATGGATCAATTACAACAATATCTACAAAACATCCTGACAGAACATCACAAAAATAAGCATGGATCTCTCTGTAGCCACATGGATACATAGCAACAAAATAACAGCAGACAAAGACTTGGTAAATTTACAAAGTCCCTGAAATCAGAAACATTACGGGGCCTAGTTTGCATGCTTGTGCTACTCACCACAGAGATCAAAAAAATACATGGCATACACCTCTGTAAAGATGGCATGGCATACAACAAAACATATGTAGAGCTCATGCCATAAGATGCACCGATTAAAAGATACAAAAATAACAAATCTCCAAGTTCTGATAAGTAACAGCAGATAACAACAACTAGCACTCTTGCACCAGAGCTTTGGGCATCAATATTGCCTCAAATGAACATGGTGCAATGGAACAAATTGTAGAGCATATAGAGACGAACATTTCGATATATTACACGCACGAAACGGAGCTATATACAGAGAGTTACGATGCAATGAACAGGTGCACATACTGAAAAATCAAATGACTTTTTCGGGGGGTCTCGGGGTCAACCTAGCGTTGACTGGATTTGGATCGGCGCGGGCTACGGCTCGCCGGAGCTGGTGCTCGCCGGAGCTCGCGGGGCAGGGGTCGGAGTTGCTGCCGGAGAATGAGAGGGGCGGCGCCGGCGGAGAGGAGGGAGAGGGAGACGGCGGCGAGGGGAGCAGCGTCGGGGCACGGGGGCCACGGGTGCAGCGTCCGCGGGCGGCGGCGACGGGTGCCGGGCGCGGCGGCGCCGGCGGGAGGCGAAGGCGGCGGGGGCGCTGGAGGCCGGCGCGGCTGGAGGGAGGCACGGGCGGTCGGGCGGCGATGGGATCCCGCGGGCTCGCGCGGGCCTCGCGCGGGCCTGGCGGGCCTGCGGCGGAGGTGGGTGGCGCAGGACACGTGGCGGCGGCGGCTTTGTCCGGCATGGTACGGACACGTCCGGCGGCGCCGGAGGGCGATTTTAGGGTTTTGGACTGTGATTTGGACGAGGGAGGCACATATATATAGCTAGAGGGAGCTAGGAGAGTCCAAATGAGGTGCGGTTTTCGCCCACAGGACCGTGATCGAACGACCTAGAGCATGGAAGAGAGTTTGGTGGGTTTTGGGATGTTTAGAGAGGGGTTTTTGCTGCAACACACAGAAGGACATTGCGGATGCCCGGTTAACCGTTGGAGTACCAAACGACCTCCGAATGGAACGAAACTTGACCGGTGGTCTCCCGGTGGTATACCAAGGCCACTTGGCAAGACTCGGTCCATTCCGAGAGTGTTCAACCCCCGCTCACGAAAAGAAAACAAGAGAGGTGCGCTGGAGGAGGTGGGAGTGCCGGATTGCAAAACGGACAACGGGGAAAATGCTCGGATGCCTGAGACGAACACGTATGCAAATGCAATGCACATGATGACATGATATGAGATGCATGACAACTACAAAATGCAAAACGAAAGACAAAACCCGACCACGAAGGGAATATCATAACACATAGCCGAAAATGGCAAGAGTTGGAGTTACAAATATGGAAAGTTACATCCGGGGTGTTACAACACTCCACCACTACGAGAGGATCTCGTCCCGAGATCTAGGACTGAAAGAACTCTGGATATTCGGAACGGAGATGGTCCTCCATTCCCAGGTGGCTTCTCGGTCGGAATGATGCGACCACTTCACTTTCAGGAATTTGATTGACTTGTTGCGAGTCTTGCGCTCGGGCGTCTTGAAGCACTTGCGAAGCTGTGACACGTGGAACACATCGTGCAAGTTCGCGAAATTAGAAGGAAGCTCAAGTTGATAGGCGAGGTCACCTCTTTTGCCAATGATCTTGAAAGGACCCACGTATCTAGGGGCAAGCTTCCCTTTGATACCGAAGCGACGAGTGCCTTTCATTGGAGAGACGCGGAGGTAGACATGGTCTCCGATCTCGAAAGCCACATCACGGTGCTTACTGTCATAGTAACTCTTCTGGCGCGATTGCGCAGCTTTGAGATTATCATGGATGACTTTACACATTTCTTCAGCCTCTGTGATTAAGTCATTGCCAAGAAGTTGGCGTTCACCAGTCTCTGACCAATTGAGAGGAGTATGGCACTTTCTGCCATAGAGGATCTCGAATGGGGCCTTGCCCGAATTCGCTTGGAAGTTGTTGTTGTAGGAGAATTCGGTATATGGAAGACAATCTTCCCATTTCATGCCAAAGGAAATGACACAAGCCCTGAGCATATCTTCAAGAATTTGATTGACTCGCTCGACTTGGCCACTAGTTTGAGGATGGAAAGCTGTGTTGAAGCGAATGTTGGTGCCCATGGCCTTATGGAAGGAGTCCCAGAACTTAGAAGTGAAGATGCTTCCACGATCAGAAGAAATCAATTATGGAATGCCGTGCAAGGAGACAATTCTGGAGGTGTATAGCTCTGCTAACTAAGCTAGTGTGATGGATTCTTTGATTGGAAGGAAATGAGCCACTTTAGAAAGCTTGTCGATGAAAACGAAGATAGCATCATTTCCACGCTTGGACTTGGGAAAACCACTCACGAAGTCCATTTCGATATGATCAAACTTCCACTCTGGGATAGCAAGAGGTTGGAGGAGACCAGCTGGTCGTTGGTGTTCTGCTTTCACTCTTCGACAGACATCACATTCATTCACGAATAGAGCGATTTCTCGCTTCATTCGAGTCCACCAATACGACTGCTTGAGGTCATGGTACATCTTCGTACTTCCAGGATGAATGGAAAGGAGAGAATTGTGTGCCTCATTTATAATGACTTTCCTTAGATCACCTTTAGGAACCACAATCCGGTCCTCAAAGAATAAAGTGTCTCTGTCATCAATGCGATAGCACTTGTATTTGGAAAGACCCTTGTCGATACCACGTTTCACCTTCTTCACCATGGTATCCAGGAGTTGTGCCTCACGAATTTGATCTTCTAAAGTAGGAGATACTATGAGGTTGGCAAGAAAGCCTTGAGGAACAACTTGGAGATTCAGCTTGCGGAAAGCTTCACAATGATCCGGTTGGAATGGCTTGAGAATTAAGCTGTTGCAATAAGCCTTCCTACTCAAAGCATCTGCGATGACATTTGCCTTGCCTGGAGTATACTCAATACTCGGTTGTACTCTTGAATCATTTCGACCCATCGAGTCTGCCTGAGGATGAGGTTGGGCTGAGTGAAGATGTACTTGAGACTCTTGTGATCGGTGAAAATGTCCACTTTTCTTCCCAACAAGAGATGTCTCCACGTTATTAATGCATGGACAACTGCCGCCAACTCAAGATCGTGAGTGGGGTAGTTCTTCTCGTTGGGCTTCAACTGACGTGAGGTATAGGCCACAACTTTCTTCTCTTGCATTAACACAGCACGGAGACCTTGGAGAGAAGCATCACAGAAAACTTCAAATGGCTTGGATTCGTCAGGAGGAGTCAAGACAGGAGCTGTGACTAGTTTCTCTTTGAGAGTGTTGAAAGCAACGTCACACTTAGGAGACCAGACATACTTCACATGCTTCTGGAGGAGGTTGGAAAGAGGCTTTGCAATCTTAGAGAAGTTCTCAACGAATCTTCGGCAATAGCTTGCAAGACCAAGAAAACTGCGAAGCTGCTTGACATTCTGAGGAGGTTCCCAATTCACAATTGCAGACACCTTCTCGGGGTTAACAGCGATGCCCTTGGCAGAGATGATGTGACCAAGGTAAAGAACTTCATCAAGCCAAAACTCACATTTGGAAAACTTCGCATAGAATTGATACTCTCTGAGCTTGTCGAGCACCAATCGCAAATGTTTGGCATGATCCTTCTTATTCTTGGAGAAGACCAAGATATCATCGAGATACACCAGGACGAATTCATTGGTATAGTGGTTGAAGATGAAATTCATCATCCGAGAGAATGTTGGAGGAGCATTGACAAGGCCGAAAGACATGACAGTATATTCATAAGAACCAAAGCTCGTTCTGAATGCTGTCTTGGGAATATCTTCTTCACGAATACGAATCTGATGATAACCCATACGAAGGTCAAGCTTGGAGAATACTTTAGCACCTTTGAGTTGCTCGAATAGCTCATTGATGTTGGGAAGTGGATACTTATTCTTGATAGTCTTCTTGTTCGATGGACGGTAGTCGACACAAAGTCGGTCCGTGCCATCCTTCTTCTGGACAAAAAGAACACCACAACCCCATGGAGATGAACTCGGTCTGATCAAACCTAGACGCTCTTGTTCATCGAGCTGTTTCTTCAATTCCTTCTGCTCCTTGGGTCCAAGCCTGTAAGGACGCTTGCAAACGGGTTCAGTGCCCGGCTCAAGATCGATAACGAACTCAACTGGTCGGTGAGGAGGCATACCCAGAAGCTCTTCTGGAAAGACATCTTGGTACTCACAAACGACTAGAATTTGAGAGATGGCATTCAATTCGCCCTTCTCATTGAGAGAAAATAACCGAATGGTTTCATCACGAGAGGCATAAATGATAACATCCTCAGAAGAGTGTGTCAATTGAATTTTCCTGGCCGCACAATCAAGTTGAGCCTTGTGCTTAGAGGCCAGTCCATCCCGAGAATTAGATCAATATCTGAGTCACCAAGAACAACTGGAGAAGACAGAAATTTATAGTTCCCCATCTTCATGGAAACATCGGGAGCAACCAAACTAGAAGTCAAAATCTTTCCCAGAGAAACAACTTGCATAACTTTGGATAAAATCTCTGTGTCAACATTGTGCTTCGATGCAAATGGGTATGACAAGAAAGAATGCGATGCACCAGTATCAAATAAGACTTTTGCAGGAATATCATTAACTAAGAGATTACCCATTATCACATCAGTAGATTCCTCCGCTTGATCTGCATTCATCATGTTCACCTTTGCAGACTTTGGATTATGCTTGACCACTGCATTGCTGGAAGATCTGACAGGAGGAGAAGGCGGAAGACGCCTTTGGTTGAAGCACTTGTTAGCATAGTGACCTTTCTGCTGACACTTGTTGCAAGTCACCTCTGAGAGTGGACGATGAGAAGGAGCATTTGACTTTGGAGCTTGATTCTGAGACTTGTTCTGATAGCCAGAGTTGGAAGAGTGGGAAGATCCATGGCCACCTTTGTTCTTCTATTGGTAAGACTGACGAAACGGAGGAGGAGGAGGCAACCAGAACTTCTGTTGCTTAGCTGCCACAAGTGAGGAAGAAGAAGACTGAACTGCATCCCTGACTGTCTTCTTAGAAGCCTCACACTTGAGCTGAGCAGCCTCTTGCTTCAGTGCCATGTTATAGAATTGATCAAACTGAGTAGGCTCAACAAGAACGAGAGCTAACTGCAGATCCTCTCTAAGGCCACCACTGAAGTGATAGATCATGGTCTTTTCATCAGGAACGTCTTGTTTAGCGAAGCGAGGAAGTTTCTGAAACTGGATGTTGAATTGATACACAGACATGTTGCCTTGCTTGAGATTGCGGAACTCCTCACGCTTGCTCTCAACAACACTTTGTGGAATGTGGTGCGCTTTGAAGTCCCGACAGAAGTCAGTCCAAGTGATCACACGACCTCCTCTGGAATCTTTGTATTGTTGATACCAATCAGCAGCTTGGTCCTTGAGCTGAAAAGAAGCGAACTTGACATAGTCCTCAGGCCTGACATTGCTACATTCAAAATGCTTGTTGATGTCCACGAGCCAATCATCGGCATCCGTGGCCTCGGCACAGTAGCTGAAAGACTTGGGCTGATTTGCGAGAAACTGGTTGAGAGTAGCGAAGTGAGGCTGATTGTTGCCTTGACCTTGATTTCCTTGATTGCCTTGCCCTTGGGTGCGTTCTTGCAAGAGTTGCAGAATCATCTGAGCATTGGCGTTGGTGGCTGCCATGATAGCTTGCCATGCCTCCGGAGGCGGAGGTGGTGGCGGAGGGTTCGCCTGACTCCCTTCATTGCGATCCGGATTCTGACGCGTTGGCGGAGCCATCCTGAAGAGGGTGACATCCGTTAGCATCTTGATAGACAAATAGACAAGTAGAATCAACGGATAGAAATTGCAACATATAGTCTTCACAATAAACATTCGAACGAAGATGAACGAATGAATTCCATAGTAAATCATCACACTTCCATTAAGTTGAGAAGCCACTTAGAAAAAGGTATGGAATCAACATTTGACTTCGAAGCAACTCGAATACCACAATTCAAAACAAAACAAAGTATTGGCTTGCAGAATAAGCCGGAACAAACATATGATAGAGATTTCGTCCGAAGTTTTCGTGGTGGGGCCCACACGGGCTCGATCGTACAGCACCATCATGTACAAGGCAGTGCACATGACATACGAAGCGTCCCCGAGTCGGCATAGCCAAGGACTCTTTAAGACACTACGAGACCACTGTAAAACCAACCGTGGAAAGGCGGACCACTAGACGTCGAACCCCAATCTCATATCATGCGTCTGTCGGAAAGATATCCTAAGAGCTACTTGAATTCCCACTTATAAACTCCCGAAACTTTCTGGTTATGCAATCTGGTGTTGGGGATACAGGGGACACAAAATATATCACCCAAACTAGCAATCCCTAGATCCAGCTGTATCCATCCGTCAACACATAACCAAGAAACCTTCGGAAATCGTGTACCTCAACCTTCGAAAAGCATCCGTTATACGAGTTATGGCAATACTCCCGAACTCCCGCCCCAGTACTGGGTGGCGTCGAGGTGATCTCACCAACAACTGCATAAAAGAGATTTCGATGTCGGCGAAACTCAGGTATTCCAGAACTGCAACGATAAAATTGTGACGACAACACCTCGGAGCTCAACTCCCCGGGACACTGCCACAACCCCTAAATGTCAGGAGGCACCAAGAACAATGTTCTCGTCACAAAACCATCGGAACGATTCCAAGATACCCGCGTGATCCTAAAAATTTTTTTAGTGAAATTTGAGGAGAGAAGAGTCAAAACTTCTACGTCAGGAGACCTCACCAGAGCGACGAAGGGACTGAGGAGTAAAAAGAATCCTACTCTCCGATATATATAATCCTAAGACTCAAAACATTTTTGTTCTAGACTCAACAACGCCAGCGATTCGATCAAGCAGGGGGCTCCTAAGTCAGGGATGGCTCTGATTACCAACTTGTAACGCCCACGATGCGGCTATATCTCCCACGTGTCGAGGCACGACTTAGAGGCATAACCGCATTGTGGTTTTGTCGCAAGAAGGGTCATCTTCACACAATCCCATGTAATGAACAAGAATGGGATAACGAGAGTTGGCTTACAATCGCCACTTCACACAATACATAAATATAATTCATACATCATCCAAAATACACACATAGACCGACTACGGTCAAGATCCAAATGAAAATAAGATAACCCCAAATGCTAGATCCCCGATCGTCCCAACTGGGCTCCACTACTGATCATCAGGAAAAGACACATAGTAACGACCACGTTCCTCATCGAACTCCCACTTGAGGTCGATCCCATCATCTGCACTGGCATCGTCGGCACCTGCAACTGTTTTGGTAGAATCTGTGAGTCACGAGGACTCAGCAATCTCACACCCGCGAGATCAAGACTATTTAAGCTTATAGGAAAGGATGGTGTAATGAGGTGGAGCTGCAGCAGGCACTAAGCATATATGGTGGCTAACATACGCAAAAGAGAGCGAGAAGAGAAGCAACGGAACGGTCGTCATCTAGTAATGACCAAGAAGTGATCCTGAACTCCTACTTACGTCATTCATAACTCAAACCGTGTTCACTTCCCGGACTCCGCCGAGAAGAGACCATCACGGCTACACACACGGTTGATGTATTTTAATTGGGTCAAGTGACAAGTTCTCTACAATCGGACATTAACAAATTCCCATCTGCCTCATAACCGCGGGCACGGCTTTCGAAAGATAATACCCTGCAGGGGTGTCCCAACTTAGCCCATCATAAGCTCTCACGGTCAACGAAGGATAAACCTTCTCCCGGAAAGACCCGATCAGTCTCGGAATCCCGGTTTACAAGACATTTCGACAATGGTAAAACAAGACCAGCAAAGCCGCCCGATGCGCCGACAAATCCCGATAGGAGCTGCACATATCTCGTTCTCAGGGCACACCGGATGAGACATCCTACGAGTAAACCAGACCTCGAGTTTCCACGAGGGGGCCCCGCAGTCTACTCAGTTCGGACCAACACTCGAAGGAGCACTGGCCCGGGGGGGTTAAAATAAGATGACCCTCTAGCTCGCGAAAACCCGGGGGAAAGGCTTAGGTGGCAAATGGTAAAACCAAGGTTGGGCCTTGCTGGAGGAGTTTTATTCAAGGCGAACTGTCAAGGGGGTCCCATAAATCACCCAACCGCGTAAGGAACGCAAACTCAAGGAACATAATACCGGTATGACAGAAACTAGGGCGGCAAGAGTGGAACAAAACACCAGGCATAAGGCCGAGCCTTCCACCCTTTACCAAAATATATAGATGCATTAATATAATAAGAGATATTGTGATATCCCAACATATCCATGTTCCAACATGGAACCAACTTCAACTTCACCTGCAACTAGCAACGCTATAAGAAGGGCTGAGCAAAAGCGGTAACTTAGCCAAACAACGGTTTGCTAGGAAAGGATGGTTAGAGGCTGACATGGAAATATGGGAGGCACGATATATCATGTGGTAGGTAGCGCAGCATGGCAATAGAGCGAACAACTAGCAAAGCAAAGATGGAAGTGATTTCGAGGGGTGGTCATCTTGCCTGCAAGGTTCTCACAGTTGTCGAAAGCTTGATCCTCGTAAGCGTACTCAACAGGTTCCTCATTCACGAACTCGTCTCCTGGCTCTACCCAAAACAAGAACACAAGCAACGGAACCACAATCAATCACGGGAAATGCAGAAGGAACATGATGCAAAACATGAATGATATGCAAGATATGGTATGCGATGCATATGCGTGCTCCGGAAGAAAAATGATGAACAAGGCGGTAACTTGGCAAACCAAGCATGCCACTGGAAAGATGAGATGTTTTCGGTCGAAATCGATATAAAGATCACCGGAAACGGATGCACGGTTTGCAAATGGCAAGCAAAACAAGAATGACACGAATCTGCGATTAACAGCATGATAGCACTTAGAATGCAACAAGTAACAATGCTACGGCACTCCAACATAGCAACAAATCATATGGGAGCAATAAACAGGAGATGCTTGACAAAATATGAACACTGAGCTACGGCTAGATCACAACATAACAGGCTCAAACAAGCATGGCAAAAGTGCAAAAGATATCAGGTTCACAGACTTGGTGAAATTACTGGACATGCCTGAAACAGCATCAGGTAGCAATGTTCAGAGCACGAAATCAACATGCTACATGAACTTAACATGGCAAAACAAAGCATGTCAGTATTCTAGTAAAATCATATGACAAAAGTCCCTTACTGACCATAAGCCGAAAAGGACCCGAAGATATAACAGAGCATGGCAGAAACAACAATATGAAGGCATCTTGGTGAGCTTGATGCACTCACTACAGAGCTATGCATGACAAAACAAGCATACCTACAGCAAGATGGCATGATTATGAAGCTATCCATGGCAAGACCAAATACATAGCATGTATGAAACAACTACAACAAGCTTGGCAAAATTGAATAACACGCAAACAATCTGCCAGAAATATTTTATAGCAAAAGTAGAGCAAGATTAAGTCATGCTATGACACTCCATAATTGCAAACAAGGGCAGGAATTGAGCAACTACAACAATATCTACAAAACATCCTTACAGAACATCACCAAAATAAGCATGGATCTCTCTGTAGCCACATGGATACATAGCAACAAAATAACAGCAGACAAAGACTTGGTAAATTTACTAAGTCCCTGAAATCAGAAACATTACGGGGCCTAGTTTGCATGCTTGTGCTAGTCACCACAGAGATCAAAAAAATACATGGCATACACCTCTGTAAAGATGGCATGGCATACAACAAAACACATGTAGGGGTCATGCCCATAAGATGCACCGATTAAAAGATACAAAAATAACAAATCTCCAAGTTCTGATAAGTAACAGCAGATAACAACAACTAGCACTCTTGCACCAGAGCTTTGGCATCAATATAGCCTCAAATGAACATGGTGCAATGGAACAAACTGTAGAGCATCTAGAGACAAACATTTCGATATGTTTCACGCACGAAACGGAGCTATATGCAGAGAGTTACGATGCAATGAACAGGTGCACATACTGAAAAATCAAATGACTTTTTCGGGGGGTCTCGGGGTCAACCTAACGTTGACTGGATCTGGATCGGCGCGGGCTACGGCTCGCCGGAGCTCGCGGGGCAGGGGCCGGAGTTGCTGCCGGAGATGGAGAGGGGCGGCACCGGCGAAGAGGAGGGAGAGGGAGACGGCGGCGAGGGGAGCAGCGTCGGGGCACGGGGGCCACGGGTGCAGCATCCGCGGGCGGCGGCGACGGGTGCCGGGCGCGGCGGCGCCGGCGGGAGGCGAAGGCGGCGGGGGCGCTGGAGGCCGGCGCGGCTGGAGGGAGGCACGGGCGGTCGGGCGGCGATGGATCCCGCGGGCTCGCGCGGGCCTCGCGCGGGCCTGGCGGGCCGGCGGCGGAGGTGGGCGGCGTGGGACACTTGGCGGCGGCGGCTTTGTCCGGCGTGGTACGGACATGTCCGGCGGCGTTGGAGGGCGATTTTAGGGTTTTGGACTGTGATTTGGACGAGGGAGGCACATATATATAGCTAGAGGGAGCTAGGAGAGTCCAAATGAGGTGCGGTTTTCGCCCACACGATCGTGATCGAACGACCTAGAGCATGGAAGAGAGTTTGGTGGGTTTTGGGCTGTTTAGAGATGGGGTTTTGCTGCAACAAACAGAAGGACATTGCGGATGCCCGGTTAACCGTTGGAGTACCAAACGACCTCTGAATGGAACGAAACTTGACCGGTGGTCTCCCGGTGGTATACCAAGGCCACTTGGCAAGACTCGGTCCATTCTGAGAGCATTCAACACCCGCTCACGAAAAGAAAACAAGACAGGTGCGCTGGAGGAGGTGGGAGTGCCGGATTGCAAAACGGACAATGGGGAAAATGCTCGGATGCCTGAGACGAACACGTATGCAAATGCAATGCACATGATGACATGATATGAGATGCATGACAAGAACAAAATGCAAAATGAAAGACACAACCCGACCACGAAGGGAATATCATAACACATAGCCAAAAATGACAAGAGTTGGAGTTACAAATATGGAAAGTTACATCCGGGGTGTTACAGCCTGCTGCACCGTGGCTTTCTGGCTCAGTGGCACAGTGCAAGTTTTTCTTTTTCTTTTCTATAACTGTTCCAAAAATTCCTCAGCCCACATTATTTTTCCAAATGAAATAATTCCAACTCCAATATTTTTCTAAAAATCCCACCTATTTAATGATGTCACTTTCATACATTTCCAACCAACTTTTCTGTACTGTTCAAATTTAAATTTAAATTCGAGCAATTAAATCCCTGTTTGAAAATCCATTGCTCTGTTCCTTTAGCTCCAAATCCAAAACTAAGAATTTTACCCTCCTTAGTTTTTACCCTAGTATTTATCAAAAATAAGTTGACATTTTTCTGAGCACTTTTGCTTTTCTGTTTTACTATTGCCTTATTTTTCTCATTATTATTTTGCGACGATAGATTGCGTTGGTGACGAAGGAGTTGGACCAGAAGACTTGGAAGACCCATAAGACTTTAATGAGCCAGGCAAGCAGCCCTTTGACTATGTCTATGAAACCCCTTTTTATGCATGTCATATAGCACTTCAGTATTGTTGCATCAAAATCATGACGAGATGGTAGCCAACGGGGCCACGGGGGCTGACTCCTCCCGACGATGCACCCCCAGGCCTCACGAGGATGATCGAGCCAGAGAGGCGTGAGTGCCGACGCTGCCCTTCTCCACGGAGGGAGACATAGCCGCAGCAGGCAAATTGGTCCCGGGCAGCACCACCACTTCCTCCCTCCTCTTCTTTGCCGTAGGCATCGGCCTAATTGCACAACGGAGCGGCATCAAGGATCAATAGCATAAGCAAGAATAAGGCGGGGTAGGAGCACTCACTGGTCTACCGCAGCGTAGTCCCACCGTTTCATAAGCTTGAAGCCTGAGAGCCTCGAAGCCTGGGGCGCGGACGCGCGGGCTCCAGGAGCAGAAGGAGGGGCAACGGATGGACCAGAAGCAGCCCCAGGCGGAGTCAGAGTAGGAGCAGCATCTCGGGAGATCAGAGCCGACCTGCCCCTCATCAGGATCACGGGCGGCTCCCCCCTCTGGAGGGCATCGGCCTCATCCTCGTCATCAGGCAGGGTGTGGAGGATGTCGGCCTTGCGCAAGGGGGAGGTCTCCCCCATCCCCTCAGGGGTCGCCTCCGAGTCGCGCTCCTTGTCTTCCTCCTCTTCCTCCTCCTTGCGGGAGTCGCCAGAAGACACGTCCACTGGCGCCGTCGCCTCCGGGACCACAACGGGTGCCGGCGGCACCAGGCCGCGCTCGTCAAAGGTGGGCATGGCGGCCGCAACCTATGCCCCGTCCTTGCGATGGAACAAGGGAACGATGGCGCTCGGCGGATACCCTTGGTCGTCCCCAACCAAGAGGCAGAGAGCTACAGCCCGCTCCTCGTCAGACAAGGGTCCCGGACTCAGGCGAAACTTGTCTTCTTCGCCCCCAACACTACAAAAAAAAGACACATCCGTGACATTTTGTGTCGGACGAATTTTTTCTGTCATACTTATGACACTTCTATGACGATAATTGTGACAAAACCCAGTATCATCATAGATGTGATGGGCTCCTACTTCTATGACAAAAAATCATGACAGAAAATGGGCTTTTGGTCCTGGGCAGGCCGGAGACGCAGCTGCATGACATTCTTTGGGCCATCCATGACGGAAAAACCATGGTAGAAGCGAGGGCTAGGAAAATATCTGGGTGTTCCCGGTTACGGTGGGTGGTCGGGGCCGAGCGATGCGCGTTTATCTCGTTCACATACATGCGTGTGTTCTAGGCGTTGGGCTCTAACTGAACCCGAGCGAGGCGTTTGCCTACTGAACCGAGCGATTGCACTGCAGGCTACGCGTTACTGAACCCGAGCGATCGATCGATGGCTGTTAACTGAACCGGATCGAGCGATTCCTTCACTACTGCTGCTAACTGAAGCCAATCAATGCTGCCTCTGGATGAACAATGAGCGTTGCTGTGGGGGTTTGGATGTACAGTTCCCGGTGGGGGTGGATGAACAAGACCCCGTGGTGTTGCCTCTGGATGAACGGGACCCCGATCGATCGAGCCGGTTTGGGGCTGGATGAACAAGACCCCGTGGAGGGCTGGATGAACAGTAGACGGTGGAGGGCTGGATGAACAGTAGCCCGTGGAGGGGTGGTTGAACAGGAGCCAGTGGAGAGGGATGGCTGAACAGTAGCCGGTGGAGTAGCGCACGGTGGAGGCTGGATGAACAGGAGCCCGTGGATGAACAGTCGCAGGTGGAGGCTGGAGGAGGTCGACGGTGGATGAACAGTAGCCCGTGGAGGCTAGAGGGGGTCGACGGTGGAGATGAACAATATCCCGTGGAGTCCTGTTTTGTGGTACGCCACACCCCTCCCGATGAACAGGACACCCGTTTCGTCCGTAGCGCTCCAACACAAGTCTGTTTCCTCCGGTTTTGCGGTACGCCACACCCCTCCCGATCAACAGGACCCCGTTTCGACCGTAGGAGGTCCCACACAAGTCCGTTTCCTCCGTTTTGCGGTACGCCAGATCCCTCTCGATGAACAGGATCCCATTTCGAACGTGGCCGGTCAAACACAAGGCCGTTTCCTTCATTGTGCGGTACGCCAGGCCTCGTTTCCATCGGCTGTTCTGTCCAAACAGGTTGGCTCCCACTCGTTCCGTTGCCTCCCTATGAACACGACGCATTCCGTTGCCTCCCCATGAACACGACGACGACGTAGTTTCTCTGTTCCGACCCAGTCATGTACATGAGCCCTGGCCGTACGTACGCGCGAGTAGGCGTTCGAGACCCCGCCCGTATGTACGTACGTGGCCGTATTTACTTTCTTGCACCCTGGCCGTTGTACGTACGTGTACATGCTACGTGCGCGCCTCTACTACGACACCTGCGCGCGTCTACATCGACCAGTATGTACGTACACATTCACGACCAGAATGACAACGCTACGTATGCTTCGACCAGGGGGTCCCGACTGTCAGGCACTTCCTTGCCTGCGAAGATGTAGCTGGTGCGTCCCAGCAGTCAGGGGGCGAATCTGAAAGTGCTAGTTATTGACTAGAGGGGGTGAATAGGCGATTTTTATGAAAGTATTCAAAACATGATAGTTTTGAAGACAAACAATGGAAATGAACCTATTGATATGCAGCGGAAGGAAGACTACACTAGACAAGCCATAGTCAAGCAAGTAATGAAGCTAAAGCACGAAGACTATTAGCAGCTAGGTAGTATGGATCAAGATGGAAGATAGTATGAAGCCAAACACAATAGTCGTCACATAGTGAAGTCAAACAGATCAGACAAGCTTGCAAATGACTTCACGAAGACAAACTGTAAATAAGTGAGGAAAGAGATAGAACCAGTTACTTGGTGAGGACAAGGATTTCTTGGACCAGTTCCAGTTGCTGTGACAACTGTACTTCTGGTTAGCGAGGCGGAGATTCAACTCAGAAGACCGCGTCTTCACCTTATTCCCCTTGAGCTAAGGACACCTAGTCCTCGCCCAATAACTCTGGTAAGTCTTCAAGGTAGACTTCCAAACCTTCACAGACTTCGTTCACCGGCAATCAACAATGACTCTTGGATGCTAAGAACGTGATGCCTAATCGGCTGGAGGATTCACATTCCTCAAGTGTCACAAGTCTTCAGGTCACGCGGACAGATAGACTTCAGTGATGCCAAACACTCTTTGGGCTCTAGGTGTTTTGGGCTTTGTCATCGCAAGGATTTCTCTCTCTCAAAGGTTTCGAGGTGGGTTGCTCTCAAACGACATAAGCCGTGCACTAACTCTGAGCAGCCACCAATTTATGGTGTAGGGGGTGGGCGATTTATAGCCACTAGGCAACCCAAACTGATTTGTCCAAAATGACCCTGGGTCACTAAGGAACTGACACGTGTTCCAATGGTCAGATTTCAAACACACGCGGCAGCTTGACTTGGGCTACAAGTAAAGCTGACTCATCCAGCTCTGGATAAGATTTGGTCTCAGTGTCTTTGCTCGAAGACATAGGATTTGCTTGAGCATCACTTCAATCACTCTGACTTTGTTCACTTGGACCCCACTTAACAGTACGGTGGTTCGTATGACTTAACAAAGAAGAAAAGGAAACTACAAAACAGCTATGTCTTCTCACTCCATAGTCTTCACGTGAATGTCTTCTCGAGTCATAATTTTCATTGTGAATATCTTC
The DNA here is from genome assembly GCF_018294505.1 of Triticum aestivum. Lineage (NCBI taxonomy): Eukaryota > Viridiplantae > Streptophyta > Magnoliopsida > Poales > Poaceae > Triticum > Triticum aestivum. Next base: position 150,773,817 of record NC_057808.1, on the reverse strand, counting down.
ACAGACCACCATTGTCTTCAATGTCTTCACACATTTTTAGGGGTCATCTCCGGTAGGTAAACCGAATCAATGAGGGACTACTACCTGTGTTATCTTGCAATTCTCACAAACACATTAGTCCCTCAACCAGGTTTGTCATCAATACTCCAAAACCAACTAGGGGTGGCACTATATGCACTTACAATCTCCCCCATTTTGGTGATTGATGACAAACTGGTTGAAGTTTTCAACGGGGATAAAAGTATGTGAAATTGTAAGGATTTAAAGTATTGTCTTCATAAGTAGCAGAAAGGGCTCCCCCTGAAGACATGCATATAAGTATTTTGCTGTTGAATGCAAATGCACATGGCAGGTTGTACTTGTGGAGATCCTCTTCAACTTATGAAGACAATTCACCATGCATGAAAAGATATAATGAAGATAATGACATGCATAATGAAAAATGGACGTCTGGGGAATGACTTTGTGCGCAATTTATCGTCGCACATGTGGAATTTATCATCGCATCACATAGTTGACAAAAAGGTAGCAGACGACCATCAAGTTTAAGTGTTACAACTCAAAGAACCAAATGTATCAAAAGCGAGAGTTGTAAGCACTTAGCAAAAAAGTATAGCAACCACCCATATGGACCCGCTTGAAGACTATCAACTCATATGCTTCTCCCCCTTTTGTCAGCAAGGACCAAAAAGGTTTGAAGACATAGAGCTTCTACTCGTTCCCATGAGGAGTAGGTGAAGCAGCAAGGACGTTGTTGAGGTCCGGTGGTGTAGAAGAACTTGGTGCAGTGTCGACGCTACGCGAAGTTGTAGTTGGTGAAGTAGCATCGTCTTCATCATCAATGACTCTCGCATTAACAGTTGCCGCTGAGGATGAGTAGTCAGAGTCTTCAAGTGAGGGAGTCCGACGCAATGAACGTTCCTGGGAGGAGTGGAATCAAATTTGAATCTCTCTGTGAAGCCATCTTGTTGAAGATCATCTTCAGAGCTCAGCAGTGTCAGACTCTTCCACGACCGCCGACAGGTTTCACGAGTGACAAAGGTATTCTTGGTGGCAAGGTTGCGAATGTGATTGACATCCACCAAGAGGCTTTGCATCTGACGCTTCAGCCAGTCATGATGCTTATCCTGTTTTTGATGCACGGCAACGAGAAGCTCTCGTCATTGAGAACACGAGATCGCTTCCGAGGCCTTTGAGAAATTATGCTTTCAGTGGCTTCAGTATGGGCATGATGAGGTGCACGTGTATTGCCAGCCAAAGGATAAACACGAGTAGCAGCAAGAACTCCTTCAATGGGTTGAGTGAAGCTTTGGTGATCGGCGTTATGAAGATAAATTGGCTCCTTGGCAGGCTCTGGGTAAATGGCTTCGACAGACAGATCAACCTCTGGCAAGAATATGAGATGATTGCGCATAGAAGGCTGATAGTTGATAGCAGAATGATGCTTGATGAGGCGCATTACCCATGGAGCATAAAACTTCAGTCCAAAAAGATCAGAGCCAGATGCAGCCAGTTGCCTGATGAAGAAGTCTTGAGCATTGAAACTGATGCCATTGAAGATATAGAAAACCAATGTCTTCATTGCTCCTTCAAGCTTTGCTGCAGGAGAATGTCCTTTGACGGGCCATAGAGTTCGCCTGATGATATGATAAATAGTGCGGGGCAGATACTCTAGGTCTTCAATAAAGAATTCCTTTGGATATTCAGCGTCTTGGGGCAGTGGCTTCATCATGCTCAGCATTTGGCTCATGTTTGGCTCAAGCTTCTGAAATATGCTCTCCAAAGCATTGCGGTGAAGCTGACAACCAGGTTCATAGACTTCACCTGGAGTGGGCAGGGCAGTGAGCTCAATGATATCAAGAGCTTTGGCTTCGTGGTGTACATTGCGTGTCATCCACTCAAGGACCCAAGTCTTCGCGAATGTGAAGAGTTGCATAGAATTGCAGCAGAAGCTCTTCATTCCAATTTTCTTTGTCAGTCAAAAACTGTAGCAGACCAGCATCTCTGAAGCAGTCAAGGGCTTCTTCCAAGCAGGGCAGGCCAGCAATGGCTTCGCAGTACAGACGCATATGGGAAAAATGCGCCCCTGATTGTATAGTATGCAGGAATAGTAACTACGCCGCTGATAGCTCCAGAACCTATCAGATGATATTCTTGGCTTGGAATATGGGTTCTTGGTGCTGTCAAAGAAGGTGTTGTGTGCTATGAAGCCATTCATATAAAACTATCCTGGTGAAGTTGTTGTACCTGGAAACCTTGGCAGCCTGGGCTTTGGCTTCTGGACCTGAGGCCTGTGCTTCACATGATAGTCAAATTGAGGTCCGGGAGCAGGAGGAGGAACCTGAATAGGCCAACGAACCATGACAGGTTGGCCACGGTCAAAAGCCAGCTCAATGGTATGAGGCCTTGGACGGGGCACATGAGCATCGGCATTGACATGGGCATCGAGCTGCACAACGGCTTCAGGTGCAACATTGGCTTCAGGGGTCACATTCACCTCTGGTGCCACATTAACTTCAGGCGCCACATTTCCTTCAGCCATGACAATGCCATTGGCTTCAGTATTGGTGTTGGTGGCCACCTCGGTATTATCAACCTCCACTTGAGTAGCTGGAGGGTCGGACACGTTCTCCTCGAGAACAGCTTCTTGGTTGGTAGGGGGTGTGGCAACACGGTCTTCTTCTTGTCGGGGTTCTTCTTGATCATCGGCTGATGCAGCCGGAATGTCTTCAGCAGCTTTGGCTTCAGACTCAGAGACGTTCAGAGTTGGAGTGGCGTCAGGAACACTTGTCGTGCCATTGAGTTGTGGTGCTCATCTCCTTCTGCAACGCTCGACAGAGCGACTTGTGGCCTTGGTCCTTTGCGAAGCCTACGAAATGCGGGCAACGCTTTTGGAGAGGGAGTTGGCTGGACCACATAGTCGTCATCATCAAAAACCGGAGTGGTGACTTGAGTTGGGGGAGTACTTGGTGATTCTTCTTCACGGGGGGAGTCTTGAGGGTGATCAGCCCATGAATCATCCTGAGCAATTGGCGTCAAAGGACGACCAATGCTGATGAGTTCGCTGTTCGTGAGAACAGGCGATGATACCGTTTGGTGCTCAACCCGAGGAAGGACTTCATCATCATTTACATTGTCTTGGGGACCAATGTCTTCAGCTACGGTGGGGTCAACAGCTGGAATGCCTTCAGCTTCAGGAGCCTCTGTGGTAGCAGGCTCATGAAGTATTAACTGACGCTCTCGGTGTTCGAACGCGGGACGAGCAACAGAGATTGGCTCGACGACAAGGGGCTCTGTGGGAGCAGCCCGATCTTTCTTCTTTGTCTTCCTTTTCTTGGTCGGTGGAGCATCGTCAGTGGTGTTCTTGTTCTTGCGCTTTCAGGCTTCGGCTTCGGTTGCCCTTGTTTTCTTAAGTTCCGAAGCTACTGTGAGGACCTTAGGCTTCATGCCTGTCATGCTGGCAGGGAAGACAATGCGAGGTTCTTCCCGCCTAGATGCTTCAGCTTGGGACACAGCAGGCTTCTTCTTCTTGGCAGCCATCTTGGGGTCGATGCCTGGACATCCAAGTGCCTTGCGCTTTTCTGCTTCATTGTGAAATGCCTCCTTGAACCTTTGGCGGCGAGGTGTTTCATTCGCTCTCTTGAACCTTTGGATTCGTCTCGTTTCTTGTGAAATGCCTCCTTGAGGTCATGCAGCATCTGCTTGAAGTTTTGAACATCAGCCACGCTGAGCTTGGCCATGTGCTTCTTGAACCGAGCCTTCTCACAGTCAATTTTGTGCTTCAGTTCAACAATCTTCTGAGCCAAAGCCAGCTCATGAGCAATGGCTCCATGGAAGGAGACACTGATGCCAATTGGAAGCTGAAGATCATCGATGCTAAGGTTTGGATTTTCAAACCACTCATCAATGAAGTTATTCAAGATGTCCACATCGAAGAGGGGCAAATCTTTGAAGATTTCCGCCTCTTGCTTTCTCTTTATCAATAGCTCAAGAGCATCAACGCCAAGATCTTCATCACTTGACAGATCAATGACTTTGTTCTTGTTCCACAGAACGACAGCTGGGGTCAGTGCTTGACCAGAACTCTGGATGGGCTTCTTCTTCTTCTCGGTCTTGGAGATGCGAGAAAGATCTTCAGATTACACACTGGATGCAGGAGGTGCAGTGGCCAGAGGCTTCGCACGCGTAGCTTTAGGTGGAGTGGAGGGCTTTGAAGCCTTTGGTTTCTTTTTCTTCTTTGGCTTAGGTGGAGCCAGCGCTTCATGAGAATCAACGTCGTCTGCAGAGTGCTCCACGGCTGCCCCCTGAACAGCAATGTGAGTGAGAAGACCTTCGAGGTTGTAGAAGGGCCCGATGACATTAGGTTCAGCATCACGTGTGCCATCGGCCCAAGGAGCAGGTGGACCGGGGTTGAAGTCGAGTCCAAATGCTTTCTTGTTTTTCACAACAGAGTCCTTGGCAAACTTGTAGTTTTGCTTGAACAGATTGTCTTCACGACACCATAGCAGAGAAGATGGGTCAGCATTCTCTGGCTGTGGTCCGCGAACCATGCAAGGATAGAAGCCTTGAGCAATGGCTTCGGACTTGGACTTGGGTTGAAGCTTTTGTATAAGATATCTTCCCAAGGTTGCTTGATGGCATTCTTCTCAGCATACTCAGGAGTGACGAATCTGAATTAGTACCATTCCTCTGCCCAATATCTTCGAATTCACTGGATTTGAGTCTTGCGTTCACCATAGGTTTCTTCTCGGTCAGTCTTGTACATCTCATAGAGATCTGGTGGCAAATCCTTTGATGGATTCCCATGGCGCTGTCTCTCACCCTTTCTTGCTGACTTTTCAGTGGCCATGAAGTTCAACCTGGATGGCTTCAGAACTTGCAAAGGCTTCCGTCTGCTGGTCAGACAAGAACTGGCTTCGGGAGAATTGATGTGATGCTGTAAGAATTCTACAAATGAGTGCAGACTATGAGAACCAAGGGATTCTCCCACGGACATGTACCTGTGACAGCATTAGAGATGTGAGGGAAGGGGAAGAGGTCATATGCATTCTCAGAAGATTTTCAAGATAAATCAGTTTGAAGACATTGACCTCATAGCGCGAAGACATTCACTTGTATGTTGAGAGTTGGTTCCAGATTTGTACGAATCCAAGAATAGGTACAAGTGAGGAATCTAACTATGTCTAAAGCATAAGTGAATATACTAGGCATGTTATGAGATGCAGAACAGGATAGATCTAAATTTGTAGCCACAGAAACCACTTTTGTGGAGAAGGATGAATCTATCGGATCAAAAAGGCAGTAAAAGTAAGCTTTAATTACCAAACGAAAATTGCTTGATGGAGTGGAGAGGAGGCCGAGCAGTTTGATCTTCCGTGCCCTAACTTGGCGACGGAAGACACCTACGGTGACGGCGGAGGAGACGAGGTCCGCGGTCGGCGTGAGGATGACATCGGTGAGGTTGCGACAGCTAAGCGCTTCGTCGCCGGCATCGTCGGGAGCTAGCGGTGGTGCTAGGGTTTGTGCGAGGTGGAGAGGTGGAAGAAGTATTTTGACCACGATGAGATGTGTATTTATAAGGAAAGGGACAGCACAGCGCAATTACGTAGGTGCCCATGGCGGTTCACATCTGAGGGACACGTGGCAAACATGCAACACATTGGAAGATGTTCCATGTTCCCACGCAGACCTGGGTTGTCGGGTGGTCCTTTCGGATTCTCCGGGTTTCAGGCAATAAGGATTTATCATTAAAAATAGATGTAACTTCTGTCTCTGTATCTTCTGCTGACAAGGACGCAGAGAAGACATTCGACAGTTTCAATAGAATGCATATGATTTGGATAGATAGAATTTGAGGTAGAAGCATAGAAGAGGTTAGGGTCCAATCACATTCACTTAGACCAAAAGATTCAAGCATGAAGACGTAGCTATAAGTGAATGCTGTAGAGGACAGAACACAAATATATGTATATATAGATGAGTAAGACCAAATCAACAAAGTGAAGATCCCATGAATACAAATCAATGTTGAAGATATATCAAATGCGAAGACTTAGCAAATGTAACGCCAAATGAAACACTCCAAAAAAAGTTTGGTGGTGGCGTTACCCACCGTATAGGAAGTATTAGACCCAGACACGGCGCACAATTATCGTGGCGCTCTGAAGTCAAATTCCGCATTAATGTATTCACAATTAGAGTGTATGTCTTCATTGATTGAATACATACATTACTTCGTGTGTTCCACATCTAAGTCATCAATATGCATAAGTGTTAGGATGTGTGCCTAATCACAGGATATTTGAGGATTCCAAGATATTTAGCTCACACCGCAACTTGCTAAACCTTTTCTCATCCAAGGGCTTTGTGAATATATCTGCCAATTTCTCTTCAGTGTTGACATGAATGATATCAATATCTTCCTTCATAACGTGATCTCTAAGGAAGTGATGACGAATTTCCATGTGCTTTTGTCTTCGAGTGCTGAACTGGGTTGTTGGTAATCTTGATGGCACTTTCATTGTTGCAGTAGAGTGGTACTAGCTTCAGATGGATGCCATAGTCCTTGAGTGTTTGCTTCATCCATAGAAGCTGAGCGCAGCAAGATCCAGCAGCAATGTATTCAGATTCAGCAGTGGATAGAGATACACAGTTCTGCTTCTTTGAAGACCAACAGACAAGTGATCGACCTAGAAAGTGACATGTGCCTGATGTAGACTTGCGATCCACCTTGTCACCAGCATAATCAGCATCCGAGAATCCAACTAGATCAAACTCTGAGCCCTTTGGATACCATAATATTAGTGTTGGGGTGTAAGCCAAATATCGAAGAATTCGCTTCATAGCTAAGTGATGCGATTCCTTTGGTGCCTCTTGGAATCGCACACACATGCAAACACTAAGCATGATATCTGGCCTAAATGCACATAAATAAAGTAAAGAACCAATCATGGAGCGGTATACCTTTTGATCGAACTCTTTACCGTTAGCGTCAGTTCCCAGATGACTTTTGGTTGGCATTGGCGTCGTGTAACCTTTGCAATCTTGCATTCCAAACTTCTTCAGGCACTCTTTGAGGTATTTCTCTTGAGATATGAAGATGCCGTTGCTTTGCTGGCGAATTTGAAGACCCGGGAAAAACTTCAGCTCACCCATCATGGACATCTGATATTGCTCTTGCATCATGTGTCCAAACTCATCACTGTATTTCAGGTTAGTGCAGCCAAAGATAATGTCATCCACATAGATTTGGCACACAAACAGTTCACCATCATATGTCTTCATGAAGAGTGTGGGATCCAAGGAACCAGGTTTGAAGCCTTTGCTCTTTAGGAAGTCTTTGAGTGTGTCATACCAAGCGCGAGGAGCTTGCTTGAGGTCATACAGTGCCTTGTTGAGCTTGTATACCATATCAGGATGTTTTGGATCTTGAAAGCCAGGTGGTTGTGCAACATAGACTTCTTCTTCAATCTTGCCGTTGAGAAAGGCACTCTTCACATCCATTTGATACAGAAGGATGTTGTGATGGTTGGCATAGGCTAGCAGTATGCGAATGGCTTCAAGCCTAGCCACGGGAGCAAATGTTTCATCGAAGTCAATCCCTTCAATTTGAGTGTATCCTTGAGTAACGAGACGAGCCTTGTTTCTGACAACTTGACCATGCTCATCTTGTTTGTTGCGATATATCCATTTGGTGCCAATGATATTGTTCTTGCGAGGATCAGGACGCTTGACCAATTCCCATACATTGTTCAGCTCGAACTGTTGAAGCTCTTCTTGCATAGCTTTAATCCATTCAGGTTCCATGAAGGCTTCAGCAACTTTCTTGGGTTCAGATATAGAGACAAATGCAAAGTGCCCAGAGAAATTTGCTAGTTGCGTTGCTCTTGAACGAGTGAGTGGACTTGGTGCATTGATGCTATCAATTATCTTCTCAATCTATACTCCATTTGCAACACGAGGATGAGCTGGACAAAGATTTTGCTCTTGTTGATCATTGTCTTCATTTTGAGCATTGGCTTCAGGTTGATTAGGTGCAGAAATGATAAGTTCTTCTTCTGCTTGTGCCTCAGAAGTATGATTTCTCCAGTACCCATAAGCTTGATTGATTCACTAGGAGGGACTTCATCTAGCACATTTGGCAGGTACTCTCTTTGCGAGCCGTTAGTCTTATCGAACCGCACATCCACAGTTTCAACCCCTTTATAGTGCTAGATATCGACTAGAGGGGGGGTGAATAGGCGATTTTTATGAAAGTCTTCAAAACATGGGACTTTCGAAGACAAACGATAGAAATGAACCTATTGACATGCAGCGGAAGGTAGACTACACTAGACAAGCCATAGTTAAACAAGTAATGAAGCTAAAGCACGAAGACTATTAGCAGCTAGGTAGTATGGATCAAAATGGAAGACAGTATGAAGCCAAACAACAATAGTCTCTACACAGTGAAGTCAAACAGATGAGACAAGCAGACAGATGACTTCACGAAAACTAACTGTAAATAAGTGAGGGAAGAGATAGAACCAGTTGCTCGGTGAGGACAGTGATTTGTTGGACTAGTTCCAGTTGCTCGGTGAGGACAGTGATTTGTTGGACTAGTTCCAGTTGCTGTGACAACTGTACGTCTGGTTAGGGAGGCTGAGATTCAACTCAGAAGACCACGTCTTCACCTTATTCCCCTTAAGCTAAGGACACCTAGTCCTCGCCCAATCACTTTGGTATGTCTTCAAGGTAGACTTCCAAACCTTCACAGACTTCGTTCACCAGCAATCTATAATGACTCTTAGATGCTCAGAACGCGACGCCTCACCGGCTGGTGGATTCACAGTCCTCAAGTGTAACAAGTCTTCAAGTCATGCGGACAGAAAGACTTCAGTGATGCCTAACACTCTTTGGCTCTGGGTGTTTTGGGCTTTGTCCTCGCAAGGATTTCTCTCGCTCAAAGGCTTTGAGGTGGGTTGCTCTCAAACGACAAAAGTCGTGCACTAACTCTGAGCAGCCACCAATTTATGGTGTAGGGCGTGGGCTATTTATAGCCACTAGGCAACCCGACCTGATTTGTCCGAAATAACCCTGGGTCACTAAGGAACTGACACGTGTTCCAACGGTCATATTTCAAACACACGCGACAGCTTAACTTGGGCTACAAGTAAAGCTGACTCATCCAGCTCTGGATAAGGTTTGCTCTCATTGCCTTCGCTCGAAGACATAGGATTTGGTTGAGCATCACTTCAGTCACTCTGACTTTGTTCACTTGGACCCCACTTAACAGTACGGTGGTTCCTATGACTCAACAAAGAAGAAAAGGAAACTACGAAACAACTATGTCTTCGTACTCCATAGTCTTCACGTGAATGTCTTCTTGAGTGATAGTCTTCATTGTGAATGACTTCACATACCACCATTGTCTTCAATGTCTTCACACATTTTTAGGGGTCATCTCCGGTAGGTAAACCGAATCAATGAGGGACTACTACCTGTGTTATCCTGCAATTCTCACAAACACATTAGTCCCTCAACCAGGTTTGTCGTCAATACTCCAAAACCAACTGGGGGTGGCACTAGATGCACTTACAATCTCCCCCTTTTTGGTGATTGATGACAAATTCGTTGAAGTATTCAACGGGGATAAAAGTATGTGAAATTGTAAAGGATTAAGATATTGTCTTCATAAGTAGTAAAAGGCTCCCCCTGAAGATGTGCATATAAGTATTTTGCTTTTGAATGCAAATGCACATGGTAGGTTTGTACTTGTGGAGATCCTCTTCAACTAATGAAGACAATTCATCATGCATGAAAGGACATAACGAAGGTAATGACATGCATAATGAAAAATGGACGTCTGCGAAATGACTTCGTGCGGGATTTATCATCGCACATGCAGAATTTATCATCGCATCACATAGTTGGCAAAAAGAGGTAGTAGACGACCATCAAGTTTAAGTGTTACAACTCAAAGAACAAAATGTATCAAAAGCGGGAGTTGTAAACACTTGGCAAAATATAAAGCAACCACCCATATGGACCTGCTTGAAGACTATCAACTCATATGCTTCTCCCCCTTTTGTCAGTAAGGACCAAAAAGGTATGAAGACATAGAGATTCTACTCGTTCCCATGAGGAGTAGGTGAAGCAGCAGGGTCGACGTTGAGGTTCGGTGGTGCAGAGGTACTTGGTGCAGTATCGATGTGCGGCGACATAGTAGTTAGCGAATTAGCATCATCTTCATCATCGATGACTCTTGCATTGACAGTTGCCGCAAAGGAGGAGTACTCAGAATCTTCGAGTGAGGGAGTCCGACGCAAGACAGCATTCCTGGGAGGAGTGGAATCAAATATGAATCTCTCTGTGAAGCCATCTTGTTGAAGATCATCTTCAGAGCTTATCAGTGTCAGACCCTTCCACGTCCGCCGACAGGTTTCATGAATGACAAAAGCATTCTTGGTGGCAAGGTTGCGAATGCGATTAACATCCACCAAGAGGCTTTGCATCTGACGCTTCAGCCAGTCGTGATGCTTGTCCTGTTTTTGATGCAGGGCAACAAGAAGCTCTCGGTCGTTGAGAACACGAGAACGCTTCTGAGGCCTTTGGGAAATTGTGCTTTCAGTGGCTTCAGTATGGGCACGATGAGGTGCACGTGTATTGCCAGCCAAATGATAAACACGAGTGGCAACCAGAACTCCTTCAATTGGTTGAGTGAAACTCTGGTTATCAGCGTTGTGAAGATATATTGGCTCCTTAGCAGGCTCTGGGTATATGTCTTCAACAGACATATCAACCTTTGGTAAGAAAATAATGTGGTTGCGCACAGAGGGTTGATAATTGACAGCAGAGTGAACCTTGATGAGGCGCATTACCCATGGAGCATAAAACTTTAGACCAAACAAATCAGAGCCAGATGCAGCCCGTTGCCTGATGAAGAAGTCTTGAGCATTGAAGTTGATGCCATTGAAGATATCGAAAACCAATGTCTTCATTGCTCCTTCAAGCTTCGCTGCAGGAGAATGTCCTTTGACAGACCATAGAGTCCGCCTGATGATATGATAAATAGTGCGGGGCAGATACTCTATTTTTTCAAGAAAGAATTCAGTTGGATATTCAGTGTCACGGGGCAGTGGCTTCATCATGCGCAGCATTTGGCTCATGTTTGGCTCAGGCTTCTGGAAGATGCTCTCCAACGCATTATGGTGAAGCTGACAACCAGATTCAAAGAGTTCACCTGGAGTGGGCAGGCCAGTAAGCTCAATTATATCAAGAGGTTTGGCTTCATGATGTACATTGCCTGTCATCGACTCAAGGACCCAAGTCTTCGGATCCCTGTTGTAGCCGCGTATGTGAAGAGTTGCATAGAATTGTAGCAGAAGCTCTTCGTTCCAGTGCTCTTTATCAGTCACAAACTATAGCAAACCAGCATCTCTGTAGCAGTCAAGGGCTTCTTCCAAGCAGGGCAGGCCAGCAATGGCTTCGCAGTCAAGACGCATATGAGGAAAGATGCGCCCTTGATCATAAAGAACACATGAATAGTAACTGCGTTGCTGATAGCTCCAGAACCGATCAGAGGAAATTCTTGGCTTCGAGTATGGGTTCTTGTCGCTGTCAAAGAAGTTGTTGTGTGCAATGAAGCCATTCACATTAAACGATCCTGGTGAAGTTGCTGTACCTGGAAACCTTGGCAGCCTGGGCTTTGGCTTCTGGACCTGAGGCCTGTGCTCCACATGATAATCAAATTGAGGTCCGAGAGCAGGAGGAGGAACCAGAATAGGCCAACGAACCATAACAGGTTGGCCGCGATCAAATTCCAGCTCAATAGTATGAGTCCTTGGAGGGGGCACGTGAGCGTCAGCATTGACATGGGCTTGAAGCTGCACAATGGTTTCAGGTGCAACATTGGCTTCAGGCACTGTATTCACTTCAGGCGCCACATTAGCTTCAGCCATGACAACGTCATTGGCTTCAGTATTGGTGTTGGTGGCCGCCGCAGTATTATCAACCTCAACTTGAGTAGCTGGAGGGTCGGACACGTTCTCCTCGAGAACAGCTTCCTGGTTGGTAGGGGGTGTGGCAACGCGCTCTTCTTCTTGACGGGGTTCTACTTAATCATCGGCTGATGCAGCCGGAATATCTTCAGCAACTTTGGCGTCAGACTCAGAGACATTCACAGTCGGAGTGGCGTTAGCAAACACTTGTCGTGCCACTGAGGGTGCTCATCTCCTTCTGGAATGCTCGACAGAGTGAATTGTGGCCTTGGACCTTTGCGAAGCCTACGAAATGCGGGCGACGCCTTTGGAGAGGGAGTTGGCTGGACCACATAGTCATCATCATCAAGCACCGGAGTGGTTACTTGAGTTGGGGGAGTACTTGGTGATTCTTCTTCACGAGGGGAGTATTGAGGGTGATCAGCCCATTGTAACACCCCAAAAAATTTTATTTGGTTTTATTAATTTCCTTTTTAGGGGAAGGAGGTTATTTAATTTTTTTAAAACCTCTCCTTCTCAAAAACCTTTAAGGCAAGTATTTTATGTGTTCTTCCCAACATTTACTTTGGTCTTGAGGGCTTTTCATTTAGTGTTGACTCAACACCAATATTTTCTTTGGGAAAGTCTTTGAAATCCTTTCTTTTAAAAATAACCATATGACTTATGAATTGATTCTTCCTCATTCAAATTTTTTTTCTTGCCATGACCTAGGTTGAAAATTTTCTTTCAAAACCCCTCCCTCCACTTTGAGTCCAGTCAAATATCCAATCCCAGCAAGTTCAACCCATTTTGGTTTTGACTCTATTTATTTTATCCTCAAAACAATTTCTGTCATTTATTTTGAACCTTAGTGATTTACAAAGGAACCACCAGATCCCTTTTGAGTTTTGGTTCCAAACAAACTCCTCTGACTAGTCCTTAGTACCCCCAACCTAGATCCCTCAAGATCCACTTGTCCACAATTCAAAATTTTCAAATTTTGCTTGCTGCAAGTTTGGACCAGATTTGCCATTTTGGGTGAAATTCATTATTTTTCTTCTCCAAAAATTCTGAGATAAATCAGGCAGCCCCCAGATGCATTGAGAGACCACCTCACCAAAGATCAGCTCCAGAAAATTCTCCACATGCCAGAATCATTTCATCGAACAGTTGGCATGCACTGTTTCTGTTCAAATTCAGAAAATTCAGAGTTTCACTGTTGGGTTCAGTCGACAGCGTCGTTTTCTTCAGAGCCTCAGCGTCAATCTCACCAGTGCTCGCTCTGGCCTCTTGCTCACTGCTCCTTCTTCTTATCCATCACGCCGCACGGTCGTCTGGATGGTTGCGAGCGTCGGCGGTGAGCTGGCAGAGGTACACCGCCCCCGTGAGCGGCGACAGCAACGCTCGCGGCAGCCGCCAGAGCAGCTCAGCGAGGTACGGCGCCGTCCAGCACCGCCCACACCACCAGGAGCCTCCGCGTGGCTGTCCTCTTCTCTGGACGCGCTGCAGCACCGTCGCCGTGGCCTGAGATGCGCAGAGCACGCTCTCTGCCGCCGACGAGCCCGTGAGGCCGTTCCGTCGAAGGCCTGGAGTATCGCCCAAGTTGTACCAAGATTAGCCTCTGGATGGGACCAGTAGACCAATCCATAGCTGCCCAGTCGCCTAAAACCCCCGTTCGACCGCTGCCTCGCCGTAATCATCGCCGGAGTTATGCCGTTCTCGGCAACCGCCTCAGACCGGCTATAAAAGGGAGCCTCGAGCTCGCCTTCGACCCAGCACCACTCCTACACCTCACCAGAGCCACGCCTAGCTACTACGGAGACCCCGGGGAGGCCTTCTTCCCCGACTCCGGCTACCCCGATCCGCTTTGGGCTCCGGCACGATTCCCTCTGGTGAGACCACCCCCGCCTCCCAAACCTTGCCAGCAGCCTCATCATGCAACCACTCTTCTAACCCGAGCCCCAATTTGATGGTTGCAGCCCTCCTCGGCGAGATCCATCACCACCCGAACCACCGTCCGCCGGAGTAGAGGCTGCCGTCGACGTGGTGCTCGCCGACGACCAACTCCACCACCCACAGGTGCGGAAGAGCACCATGAGTCCGTAGGTACCAACCAGTTCCCCTACCTTGCCGGGGATCGACGCCGGCGGCCACCACGGTCCTCGGGCGCCGGTGTGCTCTGTTTGAAATTCAAACCTGACGGGTGGGACCCCCTCGTCAGCTTTTTCTCTTTTTCGAAACGTTTTCTGAAAACGCCTTCGGGCAAAATACGTTTTCTAACTGAGGCGTTTTCTGTCCTTTTTATGAACTAGCCCCTGGAAAGTTTATGTTTCATTACAGATGGGTCCCTGGACTAAAACCTTAATAACTTTTAAACAAAAGATGATTTTGAGTTGATTCTTTTTCTGTCAGCTTTATTTTTCTGTCTACTTTTTTACCATATTTATTTGAAAAATATTTGGAACAACTTTTATGCACACTCGGTATTTACGTTAGTACGCGTTCTCTTTTATACCGTAGATACCGGACGAGGTGACGGAGCCGCAAACTTCACCAAGCTAGACACCGACTGCTCCGAACCAGGCAAGCATGTTTGAACCTTTGATATGATGAGTGTTTTCCATGTTTGCTTGAATAGTTAGTTCATGGCATGTTTATATGAGCATCAGTGAGTGTTATATTGCATGCAAGGCAACTACCAGTATGATTCGAAACTTGATGTGATCATTTGATGGGAGATAACATGATCATGTGGGAACATGAAAGGTGGTAAGATGGTATTGTTGAAGCATGCTAGTCTTATGTCAACCGTTAAACTTCAGTGTTAACGTGGATCAAGCCACGTTACCGTCCGTCCCCTTTTCGTGCTGCCACATGTTTTCTGCAAAGAATATGGTTTAGTAAGTTGCAAACCTCTTTCCTCGTACACACCAAATAGAGGGGCCATGATGAGGGTTCCATGGCCCTAGATTAAAGCCCGTCATCCGGTCAGGGGGCATGGGTGTTTCCGGTTGGGACCGAGAGGGGGGCACCCCTTAGAGCGCGCGATATAAATTTGATCCCATGTTACTCGAGGTTGTGGCCTCCCCGTCTTAAAGTTTTTCTTAAACGTTGCCTAGGGTGATCCCTGGCAGCGGAATGTGGAATGGGTGTGTACTGGTTAGATGTGTTTCTCCTAAAATACCGTAAACGGAACTAGTCCTTTGTGACTACTGAAATCCGTTGGCTATGGTTAAAGAGTACAAACTCTGCAGAGTCAAAACCCATCCGAGTAACCGTGTCCATGGTCAAGGATCTTGGTCAACATATCCATATCAGTATCAGTATCAGTCTCAACGTCTGTCTCAGCGTCAGTCTCTGTGTCAGTATCAGTGAAAATCCCCGGTGAATAAACATGAATGGTAAACCCGGCTGAATGTTATTCCTGTGGATGGACTAACCAGTTTATTATTACATACATGAGTATTCCCTTGAGATGATTTAAATTCATGAGCTACTTGAATTCGAATAATGAAATATAAGCCCTTTATGTGATGTCGCTCAGACGTCCGACTGTGGCACTCTTGTTATTTACTTTTGATATAAGCCCTTTATGTGATGTCGCTTAGACGTCCGACTGTGGCACTCTTGTTATTTACTTTTGATATAAGCCCTTTATGTGATGTCGCTCAGACGTCCGACTGTGGCACTCTTGTTATTTACTTTTGATATAAGCCCTTTATGTGATGTCGCTCAGACGTCCGACTGTGGCACTCTTGTTATTTACTTTGATATAAGCCCTTTATGTGATGTCGCTCAGACGTCCGACTGTGGCATTCTTGCTATTTACTTTTGATATAAGCCCTTTTCGAGATGTCGCTTAGACGTCCGACTGTGGCATGCACTGTTGTTTATATTTCAATATGAGCCCTTTATGTGGTGTCGCTCTGACGCCCGACTGCGGCATTGTTAATTTATTTTACCTTTCGAGGCGTCGATTCAGACACCCGATCGGTCTTCAGCTATTTTATTGGGATTTCGGGAGGACTACTGCCTGACTTCCTTTTTATTTATCGTGCAGTGCAATTTATTATCTGAGTGCGTACTAATCTGCTCATGTGCATCATGTTTGCATTTGTTATATCTTATGTCCAAACTGTCTTGCGAGTACATTCAAAGTACTCACCTGGCTTGTTGATTTGGCCAGATGTTGACGAAGGCGATCTTATGGATGAAGAGTTCGATAGCGAGTCCGACGCCTAGAGGAGTCCCAGTCAGTTCCGTGCGATCCTGGAATTGGTCACTTGTGTTATATACGCTTCCGCTACACCAATAAAATCATCGAGCCTCACTCCGGCGCTCGATGAGCTGTAAAATTTAGGAGTCTTGTCACCCATTTCGCTGTGACATATCCACCACCACTTTTATTACGAGTCAGTAGTTATGCCACCATACTCCTTGTGTCATATCCGCCCTTATGTATTATATCGGCGTGCTTGTAATAAATTGTTGAGCAACCTCAGCTCAACCTTGTATAATATTTAGTACTTCTTGATTTCTGTATCAATGATTTGTCCACCAGTAAGAAGGATTCTTCTATACTGGTTTGATATAAGGGTCGGTTTCTCAATAAATGTTTTATTGGAAAACCGGTCCTGACAACCTTGGTACCAGAGCCAGGCTGACTGTAGGAAGCCACTAGGTGCGATCGCTAATCGGTTATTAGCGTAATAAGCGCTAGTTTAACATTTTGCAAATGTAGCAATTTTCTGTTGGTCATCATAAATTTATGATTTGACTATCTAGAATTTTTGGAGACTTTTGTAGATGGCTGGCAACGACTGCGAGTCACAGGTGTTTGCCAATGTGCCTGAGGGGTTTATCAAGCTTCTCGTCTCCATCACCAAGCTCGCGATCGGGCCATCGGCTCGTCCAGAGTTCACACTCTACCAGCACAAGATCAGCGACAGCGTGTCTATGCACCAGGCCGTGGTGCACTTCAATGGAGGACATTCTGAGTCACGCCGCTTCCGTTTTGTGGGAAGGGCCATGCCTATGGAGAGGCATGCCATGCAGATGGCTGCCCGTGACGCGATAGCTCATCTCCGGGATGCGCTCCCTTCGATGAAGACTCGCCGCTACCGCTACCTCCTATGCCACGTGCCTTACACATGTGACTATGCATTCGCTTGCACTAGGGGAGAGAGAGATGAGCCTATTGAGATGCTTGTTGAGTATCTCAAAGCTCTTGAGGCAGCTTTTGATAACCTCATGGACGACTTTGTGGCTGCTCGTATGGACTTCGTGCAGGGTTGTTCCGTCAACAGGAGGGAGCTCCTCCATACAGCACCACCACTGACTTATGTCTCGTCCTCGGCATCCTATGCAACTGCCATCATAGCCACCGCTCGCCGCCTGCCTTCCACTGAGGAGTTTGACCAAGTCATTGCTCCTACTCCAGTCAGAGCTGCACCACCTACCGCACCCGCACCAACTCCTTAACGCAGTACTTCGCGCCTGGAGCCTATTAGTGAGGGGCAGGTTGAGTCTCCTGCACCACTGGCTCTTACCCTCGGCAGGCCGAGGGAAGTTTTCACCATCTCCGACTGAGTGCGCCTAGCAGCCGTGCGATGTGCCAGCTTTTATGATATGTTTATATGTACATAGGTTTGGTGAGAAGTAGTTTGTGTGCGCATCATGTAGGAACTCGGAGAAGTGCACTAGCCTAAATAACATGTCAGGAATGTGTACGCACATCCTGAGTGATGTATTGTATAATTACGACTCGCGTGTAAGATATGTACTGAGCAGTCCTTCTCCATGCGCAATCAAGTATTTTTCTTGAAAAATCTTGGAGTCTTCAAAAATTCCGCCTTTGCAAAATTATTCATTTTGCCACTCGGTTTTTCTCATGAGTTTTGCAAAAATACCCCAGAGTGGAAAATGCCTCGTCCCTGGACTCGTTCCATGCCAAGTCCGCCGGAAGAAAATTATGGTACCCAGACAAGCCACAATTTCACACAGGGGCAGTCAAGTCAGCAAGGCAGTGAAGCAGCATTTTCTCAAGTATGCCTCCTTTATGAGCAAAGCCAGCAGCAGCATCAAGAAATGATGAACCATGTTATCAATATGGGAAATCACCATGAACCATACCAGCAGCATTCCAAATTGTCTGAACTACAAAATACACGTCCCCAACATTCTCTCACACTAATAGACCTCTCGAGGCAATGATTGGCTTCGAGACATTGAAAGGAAATTAATTATTGCACAATGTTCGGACCGTGAGAAGGTACTTTATGCACCTCACTACCTCACTGGAGCAGCTGCATCATGGTGGGAAAATTTTCTACACATGAACCCCAGTGAAAATAACATCACCTGGGAAGAATTTAAAGAAGGTTTTCGTGGGGCGCATATTCCCAGAAGCATTATGAAGATCAAGAAAAGGGAGTTTGATGACCTCAAGTAGAGAAGCATGACAGTGACTGATTACAATAGTCAGTTTACTCAATTATCTCGTTATGCCAACGAAGAGCATATGACTGAAAATAAAAAGATGGAGAAATTTTTGGACGGTCTGGCACCAGCACTTAAATGCCAGCTGGTCGTACACACCTTTCCAGATTTGAAAACACTTGTGGACAAGGCTATTACATTGGAAAATGAGCGCCGCAGCTTGGAGGATTTTCGCAAGCGCAAAAGGGACAAGACTACTCATGCTCGCAACAACCGGAACAAGACTGATTTTCAGAAAAATGGACCGAACAAATCCACGACCAATGTTCCAAGCCCAACCAAAAAATTTCATGCAAGGGACAAGGATTTTATGTATCGCCCAGGTGTTACTTGCTATGCTTGTGGAGAGGAAGGACACTATGCCAAATAGTGCCCAAAACCAAGGAACTCGGCCCCCAAGCCGAACAACGGTGGAAATAATCCAGCTCCCAAGCATAACAACTTCAACCCCAATAACAATCACAAGAAGGGTCACTTGAACCATGTGACCAAGGAGGAAGCACAGAATGCCCCTGTCGGGACCCCGATTCTAAGTCACACCGATCTAGCATGTAACACCTCATATCACTTTGCAGCCTCACGCACGGTATTCCCACGGGTGTCGCCTTACCATGGCCCGGGACCGTTTGCGCCTTTTGGCTCACGTATATGACAATGTCGCTAGCATCCATATGACAGAGAACCCGGGCCGACATGGCTAGTCGTGAACCCAAAGCGGCACTAACGTATGGGGACAGGCATACATGAATCAACATCGAACGTGTCGGTCAGCAGCGTGTGAATCCGGGCTGTAGCACTGGGCTAACAGGACTCCGGGAACCCGGGCTGTAGCAGGCTAGGCAGGACTCCGGATGTCACCGCGTGACATTTCCCCGAAGGGACAGACACAGGAACTATGTGAAACACATGCCGGCCAGTCAAGTGTCCAGAGCAGTAGTGCTGGGCTAGCAGGACTCCGGTGAACCGGGCTGTAGCGGACTACTATGGCTCAAGGAGGCACTAGACTACATTTCCCCATAAGAGAGGCTGCCAAGGATAAACAACTAGATTGTCGGATCCCACACATAGCAATACACGTTACACGTACGCATAACATGCAAGTATGTGCTGTACAACATGGCATCACAACATAACGCGAACTCATATAGATAAAAGGCCCAGAAGAGCCACATAGCATTAAGTACAAACAGGGGTCACATGACCCATCATTCAGAGCATACAAGCAACGGAAGCATTACATGTCTGAGTACAGACAACTACAAAAGAAAAAGGCTGAGAAGCCTGACTATCTACAAGACCCTCCCAAGGGTGCAAGATCGTAGCTGAGGTACAAGCTACTCGTCGAAGTCCAAGCGGAGCTACTAGTAAGACTGAAGTCTCCGCTGCAAAAACATAAGTAAAGCAACATGAGTACGAAGGTACTCAGCAAGACTTACATCAGATCCTATCTTACATGCATTTGTATCAAGAAGGTAGTGTGGGGTTTAGTTGCAGCAAGCCAGCTTTGACTCAGTGGCTATCCTGTTCTACGACTACGAGAAACTTCTTTGAGGTAAGAAGGCGCACACGAGTCCACTAATCACCACCTCAATACACCACTATGGATTCACTCCCGTCTCACTACGAGAAGCCATCCATAGCACTCACACTTGTCTTGAGCATTTTAGAGTATCCACTTCAGGTTGTCTATGTACCACGTAAGCATCCAAGAAGTCCATAACCGAGGACACGGCTATTCGAATAGATCATGATAACCCTGCAGGGGTGTACTGCGTCACACACGCTCTCGCCACTTACCGCCATGTACACGTCATGTACCTCGGCAACCTTCAAGCGGAAGCCTGGCGAGGGTGTCGGCCACGACCTGACTAATCACACAAGACTCTAATCCAGGTTTATCGCCTATTCGGGTTCCATCCGCAAGGAGATCCGGCCGGGGTGTCGCTCACGGCCCCAAACGATGTGCGCAGGGTTCCCAAGCCCACCTCGCCGGATGGATCTACGCTTGGTACACCGTGCCACTTGTGCCTAGTCTGTCCCAAGCCCACCTGGCCGGGTGCCACTTGGTAGACTACTAACACTACCTACAAACACCAGAACTAATTGCAACTCCTGGACAGAGATCAAGTTGGTTAATAAGTCGAGAGGGGCACTTAAGCATTCCAATGTGTGGTAGTAGCTAGTCATTGGACGACATACACAGAACTCAGTGCTTAAGGACGGTTCCAGTGAGACAACCCACCATGTACTCCTACATGGCCTCTCACCGCTACCTTTACCAAATCGTGTTCACACGCTTAACCCTCAGCACCAGAACATACCGTAACACTCCAACTCATTCCCAATGAATCAGACCTGACACAACTCTAAGCAATAGCAGGCAAGGCATGGTAGGAACACAACATGGCTCAAACAACTCCTACACATGCTAGTGGGTTTCAACTATTTACTGTGGCAATGACAGGTCATGCAGAGGAATGGGTTCAACTACCGCAGCATAAAGTAGCAGTCGAATCGTTGTTGTCCTAATGCAGTAAAAGAGAGCAGGAGCGAGAGAGTAGGATTGTATCGGAATGAACAAAGGGGGTTTGCTTGCCTGGTAGATCAACAGGGTGGCACTGCTCCTCAGACAGGTACTCTGGAACACTCTCCGGAGCAGGACCTATCGAGAGGGAACGGTGTCGACAGTCAAAACACAATCATATGCAACAATATGATGCATGAATATGGCATGAATATGTGATGTATTTTGAGCCAATGCATTTAGCATTCAACTTGGAGGAGATCCATTTGAACCAAAGGTTCAAATGCAACTCTAATTTAAGTCCTTATATATGCCATTTATATGTTTTCACTTATACAGTAGGTATAAGTTGGTTTGTCATGCATGAAACTAGTACAGATGGATAGATTGCATTTTTCTGATAATTTTCCATATATAAATTATTTAAATCTGAGCTACGGTTGAATTTCTATGAATTTTAGAAGTTTTGAACATTTTCTGGAATTTCCTGATTTATTTTAAATCCAGAAAGTCCTTTACTGCGTCAGCATGACGTCATCGCTGCGTCAGCAGGTCAACGGGCTGGCCAGGTCAAATCTGACCGGCGGAGCCCACTGGTCAGTGAGACAGGGGTTAGTTTAAGCATAAAATAAAAGATTAGGGGCACCGGGGCCCACTGTCAGCGTCAGTGGGGGTAGATTAGAGGGTGATTAGCCTTAAGCTAATCACCTGACAGGTCGGGCCCACATGGCAGGCCGGAGAGGTCGTCGCCGGCGACCTCTGGACGCGGCGGCGTCCGCGATATAGGCCACGGGGGCGGCAGCTGAGGGCACCGGGGCGTAGCCCGGGCTCGTCCGCATCCAGGGGAGGTGACGGAAGGTTGCGGGATGGCCGGAGCTCGCCGGAGCGGAGCTCGGGCGGCGGCCGGAGTACGGCCAAGGGCGGGCGCAGCGCTGCGGTGCACGGGGAGGCCACCCGAGGGGCTCTGCGGCACCCTCGTGGCACCAGGAGCACGGTGAGGTGCTCGGGGCGAGCTGTGGTGGCCCTTGCCACGACGGTGACATGGTCGGCGGCGAGGCGCTCGCGGGCACGTCGGCTAGCACGGCTACGGCGCGAATTCGAGCGCGGGAACGGAGGGGAAACGGAGGGGAGCTCACGGAGGTTCGGCGGGCGTGCTCAGCGGCTCGGGGGAAGCTCTGGAGTCGACGGAGCGGCGATGGGGATCCACGGCGGCCGGAGGCGAAGAAGGCGACGGCGACGGCTCCACGGGACGCTCCGGCTTGCGTGGCTCGGCGGAGAGCTTCAGAGCGAGGAGGCGGAGCTCCTGCGCGTGTCGGAGAGACGAGGGGGAGACGGTGGCTGCGGCAATGGCGAGTGGCGGCGACGGCAGCGTTCGGGCGCGGTGAGAGAGAGCAAGGGAGAAAGCGAGGGGAAAAACGAGGAGGTCGACCGGACCGGGACGGCACCCGCGACGTCGCTCAGCGCGTCGCGCTGGCAGGGGAGAGGGCAGGCAGGCTGGTGGCGTGGCGGCACGGCGGTGCGCGCGCGTCGGCCACACGCCTGTCCGACTGGCGCGAGGACAACGACGACTGGCACTGGGCCAGTGGGCCGGCTGGGCTACTGGGCCAGGCCAGGCCTCGGGTGAGCACAGGTAAGCTTTTCCCTTTTTGTTTTCTTTTCTATTTTTCTGACATTTGTTCTGATTTAGTAGAATACTAAATCATTTTATTTTCTTATGCCAATTTTTGCAGGGGCTAGTGGTATTATTCCAGAACTCCTCAACAAATGGCATAATTTTTGGACAATATTTTATATATATAACAATATATATCCAGAGCAAATAATTACTGCATTAATTCCAAATGCCCAAAATAAATATTTATGATCTCCTAAAAATATTGGTTTGAATTTTATCTCTGTCCAATATTTTCAGAGAGCAACATGAACATTTTCTTGGAACCTTTTGGAGCAATTTTTATCTGGGTCATTTCCAGAAATGATTCTGAGGGTTTCACAGATCCCCATTTCAAATTAAAATGAAATTTAAACATGATGCACACATGACTAGCTAGTCTAGGTCATACCAGAACTAGGGACGTGACAACTCGCCCCCACTTGAAAGAATCTCGTCCCGAGATTCAGGGGTCGATGGAAAGAAGGTGGGGTACTCCAGTCGAAGACGATCTTCTCGCTCCCAAGTAGCTTCTCTCTCGGAATGATGAGACCACTGAACCTTGAGAAACTTGATGTTCTGACGTCGGGTGACACGCTCTGCTTGATCAAGAATGCGAATAGGGTACTCTCGATATGTGAGATTATCTTGGAGATCAAGCATTTCATGGTCCACTCCGCGGATGGGATCCGAGAAGCAACGCCTGAGTTGGGAGACGTGGAAGACATCATGGACTCGAGAAAGATGTGGGGGTAGTTCTAACTGGTAGGCAACCTCTCCTCGTTTAGCGAGAATGCGAAAAGGACCAATGTAACGAGGAGCCAACTTGCCCTTGATACCGAAACGATGGGTCCCCTTTAGAGGAGTAACCCGAAGGTAAGCGTTGTCGCCAACTTCATAAGCCACTTCCTTATGACGACGGTCATACTGGCTCTTTTGACGAGACTGGGCTGTTTTCAAATTCTCTCGAATGATGCGAACTTGCTCTTCTGCTTCCTGGATCATGTCCGGTCCAAAGAATTGTCTTTCACCGGTTTCTGACCAGTTCAAGGGTGTTCGACATCTTCGTCCATACAGAATCTCGAAAGGAGCTTTCTTAAGACTGGATTGATAGCTATTGTTATAAGCAAACTCGGCGAAAGGTAGGCATTTCTCCCAATCCATACCGAATGAGATAACGCAAGCTCTAAGCATGTCTTCGAGAATTTGGTTGACCCTTTCCACCTGACCACTTGATTGAGGGTGGAAAGCGGTACTGAAGGAAAGATGGGTGCCCATGGCAGTTTGGAAACTTTCCCAGAAATGAGAAGTGAAGAGACTACCACGGTCTGAATTGATCTCTAGTGGAACACCATGAAGTGACACTATTCGAGAAATATATAAGTCAGCGAGCTGACTAGCAGTGATACTCTCTCGAACAGGTAGGAAGTGAGCCACTTTGGAAAGACGATCAATGACTACGAAGATAGCGTTATTCCCTTTCTTGGTCCTGGGAAAGCCGGTGATGAAATCCATACCAACTTTATCCCATTTCCACTCAGGTATGGCTAAAGGTTGAAGGGTGCCAGCAGGCCTTTGATGCTCTGCCTTAACGCGACGACAAACGTCACAGTTAGCTATGAACTCAGCAATTTCTCTCTTCATCCTAGTCCACCAGAACCTCTGGCGTAGGTCCTGATACATCTTAGTACTACCAGGATGAATCGTGAGAGGAGATTCATGTGCCTCCTTAAGGATCAATTGTCGCAGATGTTGATTCTTGGGAACCACCAAACGATTCTCAAAGAGAACAACACCTCGATCATCCATAGAGAAACATCCACCAACTCCCTTCTTAATGTTTCTCTTGATGCGGGTAACACCCTATCAAACTTCTGGTCAGAAATGATCTGATCCTCAAGGGTAGGTTTCGCCACCAAGGTAGAGAGGAATCCGTGAGGAGCAATGTGAAGGTTAAGCTTACAGAATTCCTCATGGAGAAGTGGTTGGCCCTGCTGCAACATAAGAGTGTTGCAATAGGACTTACGACTTAGCGCATCAGCCATGACATTGCCCTTGCCTGGGGTGTAGGTAATCCCTAAGTCGTAATCTGAGATCAACTCCAACCAACGTCTTTGCCTAAGGTTCAAATCTGGTTGGGTGAAGATATACTTGAGACTCTGGTGATCGGTGTAAATCTCGCAACGTTTACCAAGAAGGTAATGTCGCCATGTCTTAAGAGCATAGACTACGGCTGCAAGCTCTAGATCATGTGTAGGATAATTCTCCTCATGTGGATGCAACTGTCGAGATGCATAGGCAATCACATGACGATCCTGCATAAGAATGCAGCCTAGTCCCTGTCGTGAGGCGTCGCAGTAGATAACAAAGTCTTTAGTGAAATCCGGTGGCACCAGTATGGGAGCAGAAGTCAGGCGTCTTTTCAGTTCCTGAAAACTGTATTCACACTGTGGGGACCACTCAAACTTTTTATCCTTCTTGAGAAGTTCCGTGAGGGGTTTGGCTACCTTGGAGAAGTTTTCAACAAAGCGGCGACAATAACTGGCTAGACCAAGGAAACTCCTAACTTGTTTAACTGTTTCAGGTGGAGTCCAATCAAGAACGGCCTGAACTCTCTCAGGATTGACAGCAATGCCCTTACCAGAGATCACGTGGCCTAGGTAGGTCACTTCTGGCAACCAAAATTCGCACTTGGAGAACTTGGCATAAAGGCGGTGCTCTCTGAGTTTTTCTAACACAAGTCTAAGATGTTCGGCATGCTCTTCCTCGTTCTTCGAGTAGATAAGGATATCATCGAGGTAAACCACGACGAACTTGTCTAAGTACTCCATGAAGATCGAGTTCATCAAGCGGGAGAAGGTAGCTGGAGCATTGGTTAGACCAAAGGACATGACGGTGTACTCGTACTGGCCATAACGAGTGACAAAAGCCGTCTTAGGAATGTCCCCGTTTCTAATCTTGATTTGGTGGTAGCCTAACCTCAAATCCATCTTGGAAAAGACTGAGGATCCAGCGAGTTGATCATACAGGTCGTTGATCCTGGGGAGCGGATACTTGTTCTTTATCGTGACCAAATTAACGGGACGATAATCTACAACCATCCGGTCCGTACCATCCTTCTTCTTGACGAAGAGGACGGGGCAAGCCCAGGGAGAAGAACTAGGACGGATGAAACCCTTTTGCAAGGATTCATCGAGTTGTTTCTTAAGCTCGGCTAGCTCTAAGGGTGCCATCTTGTAAGGTCTCCTAGAGATTGGGGCGGTTCCTGGGATAAGATCTATGACAAACTCTACATCTCTGTCAGGTGGAATACCTGGCAGTTCCTCTGGAAAGACATCCGGAAAGTCACGGACTACCGGGATATCTTCAAGGTCTGGAAGAGGACTGGCGTTAAGAGAATAAAGCTGACGCTTTGCAATTCTGGTGGAGACAGTGACTATCTTGCCAGATGGGTGTGTGAGCTGAACAGACCGGGTGTAACAATCAATCTTGGCATAATGAGCTTTCATCCAGTCCATACCCAAGATGATGTTAATATCTGAAGACTTGAGGGCTATGAGTGATGCAAGGAATACAAGTCTGTCAACAAGGATTTCGTTACCATGGCTTATACTAGAAGTTTGCCATTTGGATCCAGGAGTTTGAATGAGTAGTGGGGAGGGCATATCACAAAATGATATGTCGTGCAAGCGGGCATAACTTTCGGAAATGAAGGAATGAGACGCCCCAGTATCAAATAGAACCGAAGCTGGATGACAGTTTACAAGGAGTGTACCAAGAACGACATCTGGATCATCCTGAGCGTCTTTAGCTGAGACGTGATGCACACGTCCACATTCAGTGGGAGCTAACTTGGTGCTAATCATCTTGCGTGATGGCTTACCACGGCCAACAGACTTCTCGGGCTGGGGTGGAGCAACACGGGTCTGAGTGCAAATACGGGCGGTGTGTCCTGGCTCTCCGCACTTGTAACAAATCTTGGAGGTAGGACGTGGACCCGCGTTGGCAGGCGGTCCACCAATAGGCCTGGGTGGAGCAAACTGCTGGACTGGGTGAGGCGCCACATAAGATGGCCTCGGTGCATATCCAGGTGGAAGAGCGGAGTTCGGAATCCAAATCCGGCGCTTATGAGAGCTAGAACCAGAGGAAGAAACCAAATCACGGGTGTGCTTACGAGACTCCTCGTATGTGAGCTGAGCTGTCTCCGCATTAATGGCCTTGTTCACAAGAGCCTGGAATGTATTGCAATGGTGCAGGTGGAGATCTCGACGCAACTTGGGGTTGAGACCCTTCCGGAACCTAGCCTGCTTCTTAGCGTCCGTGGACACTTCTTCTGTAGCATAGCGGGCGAGGTTCTCAAACTCTCTACTGTAAGCATCAACAGCCATCTTACCCTGGGTGAAACTACAGAACTCTTCTCTCTTGCGGTCAATGAGAGCCTGAGGAATGTGATGCTCGCGAAAAGCCTCAGTGAAATCTCTCCAGGTCGGTATCTGGCCAGCTGGAAGCATAGCCTCATAGTTCTGCCACCAAAGACTAGCAGGACCTTCCAGGTGATATGCAGCATAAGTGACCTTGTCACCTTCAGCTACGTTCGCAGAACGCAGCTTGTGTGTGATACTACGGAGCCAGTCATCTGCATCGAGTGGCTCAATGGAATGATGGAAGGTAGGTGGTTTCAGACCAATGAAATCATAGATGGTCGCTGACTCTTTGCACTGGGGTGCGGTGTTCTCCTCGATACGTGCTAACAAGCGGTTAGACTCATGCTTGTTCCTCTCCATCTCTAACATAAACTCTGCCAACGAAGGCTGGTCGGGAGGATCCTCCTCATCCCTACCACCTCCGTGGTTCAGGCAACGAGCAACAGAACTTCGGTTAACTGACGACATCCTGAGAAGCGGAACCAAGGACGAGGTCAACAACAACTATAGGATGCAACATGTAGCATAAGAAATTTAGTATCTCTCAAACTCCTAGGACAAATCCGGCAGCATAACGGCAGTAAAATGCTCAAAATGAGACATTCTGCAAAAGGCGGGGTAGCACCATACTCAACATCATCACTCAAGGTTCTGAGATATTACTAAACAGGCTACACTGGAGGTACTCAAACTGGGATATGACTCTGATCAACCAATCCTAAGAGACTACGGAGTAGTAACACGTGATCCTGATAGACAGAAGAGGAAGCCTAGTTCCTTAACCCCGTAGGAAAGATAGGATGACTCAGATCAGAAGGGCATGAGGTAAAGAAGTAAAAAGAGCCTTACGTTCCCTTCCACAATCAATTCCCTTACATAACTAAAGAATTTCTAGACTCAACTTCGACCAGGTTGGCTTGGAAATCCTACAGGCAGTCAGGCTCTGATACCAAAGCTGTCGGGACCCCGATTCTAAGTCACACCGATCTAGCATGTAACACCTCATATCACTTTGCGGCCTCACGCACGGTATTCCCACGGGTGTCGCCTTACCATGGCCCGGGACCGTTTGCGCCTTTTGGCTCACGTATATGACAATGTCGCTAGCATCCATATGACAGAGAACCCGGGCCGACATGGCTAGTCGTGAACCCAAAGCGGCACTAACGTATGGGGACAGGCATACATGAATCAACATCGAGCGTGTCGGTCAGCAGCGTGTGAATCCGGGCTGTAGCACTGGGCTAACAGGACTCCGGGAACCCGGGCTGTAGCAGGCTAGGCAGGACTCCGGATGTCACCGCGTGACATTTCCCCGAAGGGACAGACACAGGAACGATGTGAAACACATGCCGGCCAGTCAAGTGTCCAGAGCAGTAGTGCTGGGCTAGCAGGACTCCGGTGAACCGGGCTGTAGCGGACTACTATGGCTCAAGGAGGCACTAGACTACATTTCCCCATAAGAGAGGCTGCCAAGGATAAACAACTAGATTGTCGGATCCCACACATAGCAATACACGTTACACGTACGCATAACATGCAAGTATGTGCTGTACAACATGGCATCACAACATAACGCAAACTCATATAGATAAAAGGCCCAGAAGAGCCACATAGCATTAAGTACAAACAAGGGTCACATGACCCATCATTCAGAGCATACAAGCAACGGAAGCATTACATGTCTGAGTACAGACAACTACAAAAGAAAAAGGCTGAGAAGCCTGACTATCTACAAGACCCTCCCAAGGGTGCAAGATCGTAGCTGAGGTACAAGCTACTCGTCGAAGTCCAAGCGGAACTACTAGTAAGACTGAAGTCCCCGCTGCAAAAACATAAATAAAGCAACATGAGTACAAAGGTACTCAGCAAGACTTACATCAGATCCTATCTTACATGCATTTGTATCAAGAAGGTAGTGTGGGGTTTAGTTGCAGCAAGCCAGCTTTGACTCAGTGGCTATCCTGTTCTACGACTACGAGAAACTTCTTTGAGGTAAGAAGGCGCACACGAGTCCACTAATCACCACCTCAATACACCACTATGGATTCATTCCCGTCTCACTACGAGAAACCATCCATAGCACTCACACTTATCTTGAGCATTTTAGAGTATCCACTTCAAGTTGTCTATGTACCACGTAAGCATCCAAGAAGTCCATAACCGAGGACACGGCTATTCGAATAGATCATGATAACCCTGCAGGGGTGTACTGCGTCACACACGCTCTCGCCACTTACCGCCATGTACACGTCATGTACCTCGGCAACCTTCAAGCGGAAGCCTGGCGAGGGTGTCGGCCACGACCTGACTAACCACACAAGACTCTAGTCCAGGTTTATCGCCTATTCGGGTTCCATCCGCAAGGAGATCCGGCCGGGGTGTCGCTCACGGCCCCAAACGATGTGCGCAGGGTTCCCAAGCCCACCTCGCCGGATGGATCTATGCTTGGTACACCGTGCCACTTGTGCCTAGTCTGTCCCAAGCCCACCTGGCCGGGTGCCACTTGGTAGACTACTAACACTACCTACAAACACCAGAAACTAATTGCAACTCCTGGACAGAGATCAAGTTGGTTAATAAGTCGAGAGGGGCACTTAAGCATTCCAATGTGTGGTAGTAGCTAGTCATTGGACGACATACACAGAACTCAGTGCTTAAGGACGGTTCCAGTGAGACAACCCACCATGTACTCCTACATGGCCTCTCACCGCTACCTTTACCAAATCGTGTTCACATGCTTAACCCTCAGCACCAGAACATACCGTAACACTCCAACTCATTCCCAATGAATCAGACCTGACACAACTCTAAGCAATAGCAGGCAAGGCATGGTAGGAACACAACATGGCTCAAACAACTCCTACACATGCTAGTGGGTTTCAACTATTTACTGTGGCAATGACAGGTCATGCAGAGGAATGGGTTCAACTACCGCAGCATAAAGTAGCAGTCAAATCGTTGTTGTCCTAATGCAATAAAAGAGAGCAGGAGCGAGAGAGTAGGATTGTATCGGAATGAACAAAGGGGGTTTGCTTGCCTGGTAGATCAACAGGGTGGCACTGCTCCTCAGACAGGTACTCTGGAACACTCTCCGGAGCAGGACCTATCGAGAGGGAACGGTGTCGACAGTCAAAACACAATCATATGCAACAATATGATGCATGAATATGGCATGAATATGTGATGTATTTTGAGCCAATGCATTTAGCATTCAACTTGGAGGAGATCCACTTGAACCAAAGGTTCAAATGCAACTCTAATTTAAGTCCTTATATATGCCATTTATATGTTTTCACTTATACAGTAGGTATAAGTTGGTTTGTCATGCATGAAACTAGTACAGATGGATAGATTGCATTTTTCTGATAATTTTCCATATATAAATTATTTAAATCTGAGCTACGGTTGAATTTCTATGAATTTTAGAAGTTTTGAACATTTTCTGGAATTTCCTGATTTATTTTAAATCCAGAAAGTCCTTTACTGCGTCAGCATGACGTCATCGCTGCGTCAGCAGGTCAACGGGCTGGCCAGGTCAAATCTGACCGGTGGAGCCCACTGGTCAGTGAGACAGGGGTTAGTTTAAGCATAAAATAAAAGATTAGGGGCACCGGGGCCCACTGTCAGCGTCAGTGGGGGTAGATTAGAGGGTGATTAGCCTTAAGCTAATCACCTGACAGGTCGGGCCCACATGGCAGGCCGGAGAGGTCGTCGCCAGCGACCTCTGGACGCGGCGGCGTCCGCGATATAGGCCACGGGGCGGCAGCTGAGGGCACCGGGGCGTAGCCCGGGCTCGTCCGCATCCAGGGGAGGTGACGGAAGGTTGCGGGATGGCCGGAGCTCGCCGGAGCGGAGCTCGGGCGGCGGCCGGAGTACGGCCAAGGGCGGGCGCAGCGCTGCGATGCACGGGGAGGCCACCCGAGGGGCTCTGCGGCACCCTCGTGGCACCAGGAGCACGGTGAGGTGCTCGGGGCGAGCTGTGGTGGCCCTTGCCACGACGGTGACATGGTCGGCGGCGAGGCGCTCGCGGGCACGTCGGCTAGCACGGCTACGGCGCGAATTCGAGCGCGGGAACGGAGGGGAAACGGAGGGGAGCTCACGGAGGTTCGGCGGGCGTGCTCAGCGGCTCGGGGGAAGCTCTGGAGTCGACGGAGCGGCGATGGGGATCCACGGCGGCCGGAGGCGAAGAAGGCGACGACGACGGCTCCACGGGACGCTCCGGCTTGCGTGGCTCGGTGGAGAGCTTCAGAGCGAGGAGGCGGAGCTCCTGTGCGTGTCGGAGAGACGAGGGGGAGACGGTGGCTGCGGCAATGGCGAGTGGCGGCGACGGCAGCGTTCGGGCGCGGTGAGAGAGAGCAAGGGAGAAAGCGAGGGGAAAAACGAGGAGGTCGACCGGACCGGGACGGCACCCGCGATGTCGCTCAGCGCGTCGCGCTGGCAGGGGAGAGGGCAGGCAGGCTGGTGGCGTGGCGGCACGGCGGTGCGCGCGCGTCGGCCGCACGCCTGTCCGACTGGCGCGAGGACAACGACGACTGGCAGTCGGCCAGTGGGCCGGCTGGGCTACTGGGCCAGGCCAGGCCTCGGGTGAGCACAGGTAAGCTTTTCCCTTTTTGTTTTCTTTTCTATTTTTCTGACATTTGTTCTGATTTAGTAAAATACTAAATCTTTTTATTTTCTTATGCCAATTTTTGCAGGGGCTAGTGGTATTATTCCAGAACTCCTCAACAAATGGCATAATTTTTGGACAATATTTTATATATATAACAATATATATCCAGAGCAAATAATTACTGCATTAATTCCAAATGCCCAAAATAAATATTTATGATCTCCTAAAAATATTGGTTTGAATTTTATCTCTGTCCAATATTTTCAGAGAGCAACATGAACATTTTCTTGGAACCTTTTGGAGCAATTTTTATCTGGGTCATTTCCAGAAATGATTCTGAGGGTTTCACAGATCCCCATTTCAAATTAAAATGAAATTTAAACATGATGCACACATGACTAGCTAGTCTAGGTCATACCAGAACTAGGGACGTGATAGCCCCGGATATCTTACTCGGTACGTTCCTTGTCAACACAATACCTGCCACGGTTTTGTTTGATTCTGGAGCTTCTCACTCGTTCATTTCAAAGAGTTTTGTTTTGCAACATGATTTTTCGATGCTTCCTTTGGAAAAATCCATGATCATCAAGTCCCCCGGGAATAAGCAAATCACTCAGAGTTACTGCCAAGGTGTGGTTATTGAGTTTGAAGGACTAAAGTTTCAGGCAAAACTCATTGTATTGGAAAATAAAGGACTGGATGTTATCCTAGGAATGGATTGGTTAACCACCAACAAGGGATTTATCGACTGCTTCAATCGGACGGTAATTCTTACTCATCATCACGACAAGACGATAAAAGTTGCATCCCAAGAAAGACCAATGTCACGACAACCAAAGTTGAACAAGGTGGACATTTCAGAGTTAAGAAAAGTCCCAGTGGTGTGTGAGTTCCCTGACGTATTTCCTGAAGAACTACCAGGCATGCCACCAGACCGGGAAATAGAGTTCATCTTTGAACTAGCAACTGGAACCACCCCCATTTACAAGAAACCTTACAGAATGGCACCCTCCGAGTTGGTAGAATTAAAGAAGCAAATAAAAGAATTACTGTACAAAGGATTTATACGAGCCAGCTCCTCACCTTGGGGTTCACCAGTATTATTTGCAAAGAAAAAAGATGGGACACTGAGGTTATGTATAGACTATCGAGCACTCAACATGGTCACCATCAAAAACAAATATCCGATGCCACAGATAAATGATTTATTTGACCAGCTCGCACAAGCCAAGGTTTTCTCGAAAATTGAGTTAAGATCGGGGTATCATCAATTAAAGGTACGGACAGAAGATATCCCCAAGACAACATTCACCTCCAGATATCGATTGTATGAATTTACAATAATGCCGTTTGGACTGACAAATGCCCCCGCATATTTTGTCCACCTCATGAACAAAGTGTTTATGAAAGTTATGGACAAATTTGTTGTGGTGTTCATTGATGATATTCTGGTATACTCAAAGACACCGAAAGAACATGCTGAACATCTTAGAATTGTACTGGGAGAATTGAGGAAACATCAATTATACGCCAAGTTCAGCAAATGTGAATTTTGGTTAAGACAGGTTGGTTTTCTAGGCCATGTATTGACCCAAGAAGGTGTTGCCGTAGACCCAGAAAAAGTCAAGGCCGTACTTGGCTGGAAACCACCAGCCAACGTAACAGATGTACGAAGTTTCCTAGGAATGGCTGGATATTACCGAAGGTTTATTGAGGGATTCTCCACCATAGCAAAACCACAGTTACTCAAGAAGGATAAGAAATTTGTATGGACTGAAGCGTGCGAGAAAAGTTTCCAAGAACTCAAAAGGAAATTAACAACAGCACCGGTATTGGTTGTGCCAGACATACACAAAAGTTTTGAAGTGTATTGTGACGCATCCCGGAAGGGCCTCGGGTGCGTATTGATGCAAGACGGCAAAGTTGTCGCATATGCTTCCAGGAAACTACGAAAGCATGAAGAAAATTATCCTACTCATGACTTGGAGTTGGCAGCAGTCATCCATGCACTCAAAGAGTGGAGGCACTTTTTGCTTGGGAATCATTGTGAAATATATACGGATCATAAAAGCCTCAAATATATTTTCACACAACCAGAACTCAATTTACGGCAACAACGCTGGTTGTTATTAGTCAGAGACTATGATGTTGGCATTCACTACCATCCAGGAAAAGCGAATGTAGTGGCAGACGCTCTTAGTCGAAACCCCAGCTCGGGCAACGACAGTCTACAGAACTTGAGGCCTGAATTTCAGCAGGAGTTCGCCAAACTCAACTTGGTGATGGTCACTGAGGGCAACGTGTCAAATCTGGAAATACAGCCCACCCTAATGGAACAGATTAAGAAAGCTCAGCATGGACATCCCAGCATTGAAGGCATAAAGAAAAAAGTGAGTCTGGGGAAAGCTTCAGAATTCGCCGTAGACGATGAGGGAATATTATGGTACGAGGACAGACTTTGCGTACCAAACATAGAGGGCCTCAAACAGCAAATTCTAACCGCAGGCCACACCGCTCCATATTCAATCGACCCTGGAGGGACCAAAATGTACAAGGACATCCAAGAAAAATTTTGGTGGCACGGTATGAAGAGGGATATAGCCACATTCATTGCATGTTGTGATTCATGTCAACGCATTAAAGCCGAGCACCAAAAACCATCAGGGCTATTACATCCAAACAGGATACCTGAGTGGAAATGGGACGAAATTGGAATGGATTTTATTGTCGGACTACCTCGGTCACAACACGGAAATGATGCCATATGGG
The DNA here is from genome assembly GCF_018294505.1 of Triticum aestivum. NCBI lineage: Eukaryota > Viridiplantae > Streptophyta > Magnoliopsida > Poales > Poaceae > Triticum > Triticum aestivum. The sequence continues at coordinate 150,739,382 of NC_057808.1, read as the reverse complement.
TCATCACTGATAGATTAACTAAAGTGGCACATTTCATCCCGGTAAAGACAACCCACACCACTCAGAAGCTTGCCAAGCTTTACCTCTCCCGTATAGTTTGCCTGCATGGAGTTCCAAAGACTATAATATCTGACAGAGGTACTCAATTCGTCTCTAGATTTTGGGATCATTTACAACAAGCTCTGGGGACTCGACTAGCATTCAGTACAGCATACCACCCCCAGACTGATGGAAAAACTGAACACGTGAACCAAATTCTAGAGGACATGCTGAGAGCATGTGTTCTCACCTATGGAACCAGTTGGGAAGAAAGCTTTCCATATCCCGAGTTCGCATACAACAACAGTTATCAAGCCAGTCTAAAAATGGCACCTTTTGAAGCCTTGTACGGGCGGAGATGTCGTACTCCATTAAATTGGTCAGAAACAGGAGACAGTCGTATCTTCGGCCCAGACATGCTCAAGGAAGCCGAGGAAAAAGTTAGACTAATCAGGGACCGACTCAAGACAGTTCAAAGCCGACAAAAGAGTTATTACGATCGAAAGCATCGTGAAGTCAGCTTTGAACCCGGTGAATATGTGTATCTACGAGTATCTCCTATGAGGGGCCTACAACGGTTCCAAGTTAAAGGAAAGCTAGCCCCAAGATTTATTGGACCCTTCTGTGTAGTTGCACGAAGAGGCACAGTAGCCTACCAGCTAGACCTACCCAAAGAGCTGTCAGACGTCCACGACGTGTTCCACGTCTCACAGTTAAGGAAATGTGTAAGCAACCCCGAGAAGCAGGTGTCTCATGAGAACATTGACGTGCAACCAGACCTCACCTACATGGAACGTCCAATAAAAATACTGGAGGAGTGTGAAAGGAGGACCCGTCAGAAAACAATTAAGTTTTTCAAGGTTCAGTGGAGCAATCACACCACGGATGAAGCAACATGGGAAAGAGAGGATTTTCTTCGGAGAGAGTACCCACACCTATTTAAGGATCAGCTGAAATCTCGGGGACAAGATATTTCCTAAGGGGGTAGGTGCTGTAACACCCCAAAAAAATTTATTTGGTTTTATTAATTTCCTTTTTAGGGGAAGGAGGTTATTTTTTTTTAAAAAAACCTCTCCTTCTCAAAAACCTTTAAGGCAAGTATTTTATGTGTTCTTCCCAACATTTACTTTGGTCTTGAGAGCTTTTCATTTAGTGTTGACTCAACACCAATATTTTCATTGGGGAAGTCTTTGAAATCCTTTCTTTTAAAAATAACCATATGACTTATGAATTGATTCTTCCTCATTCAAATTTTTTTCTTGCCATGACCTAGCTTGAAAATTTTCTTCCAAAATCCCTCCCTCCACTTTGAGTCAAGTCAAATATCCAATCCCAGCAACTTCAACCCATTTTGATTTTGACTCTATTTATTTTATCCTCAAAACTATTTCTGTCATTTATTTTGAACCTTAGTGATTTACAAAGGAACCACCAGATCCCTTTTGAGTTTTGGTTCCAAACAAACTCCTCTGACTAGTCCTTAGTACCCCCAACCTAGATCCCTCAAGATCCACTTGTCCACAATTCAAAATTTTCAAATTTTGCTTGCTGCAAGTTTGGACCAGATTTGCCATTTTGGGTGAAATTCATTATTTTTCTTCTCCAAAAAATTTGAGAAAAATCAGGCAGCCCCCAGATGCATTGAGAGACCACCTCACCAAAGATCAGCTCCAGAAAATTTTCCACATGCCAGAATCATTTCATCAAACAGTTGGCATGCACTGTTTCTATTCAAATTCAGAAAATTCAGAGTTTCAGTGTTGGGTTCAGTCGACAGCGTCGTTTTCTTCAGAGCCTCGGCGTCAATCTCACCAGTGCTCGCTCTGGCCTCTTGCTCACTGCTCCTTCTTCTTATCCATCACGCCGCACGGTCGTCTGGACGGTTGCGAGCGTCGGCGGTGAGCTGGCAGAGGTACACCGCCCCCGTGAGCGGCGACAGCAACGCTCGCTGCAGCCGCCAGAGAAGCTCAGCGAGGTACGGCGCCGTCCAGCACCGCCCACACCACCAGGAGCCTCAGGGTGGCCGTCCTCTTCTCTGGACGCGCTGTAGCACCTTCGACGTGGCCTGAGATGCGCAGAGTGCTCTCTAACGCCGACGAGCCCGTGAGGCCGTTCCGTCGAAGGCCTGGAGTATCGCCCAAGTTGTACCAAGATTAGCCTCTGGATGGGACCAGTAGACCAATCCGTAGCTGCCCAGTCGCCAAAAACTCCCGTTCGACCGCTGCCTCGCCATAATCATCGCCGGAGTTATCCCGTTCTCGGCAACCGCCTCGGACCGGCTATAAAAGGGAGCCTCGAGCTCGCCTTCGACCAAGCACCACTCCTACACCTCACCAGAGCCACGCCTAACTACTAGGGAGACCTCGGGAGGCCTTCGTCCCCGACTCCGGCCGCCCCGATCCGCTTTGGGCTCAGGCACGATTCCCTCTGGTGAGACCACCCCCGCCTCCCAAACCTTGCCAGCAGCCTCATCATCCAACCACTCTTCTAACCCGAGCCCCAATTTGATGGTTGCAGCCCTCCTCGGCGAGATCCGTCACCACCCGAACCACCGTCCGCCGGAGTAGAGGCCGCCGTCGACGTCGTGCTCGCCGACGACCAACTCCACCACCCACATGTGCGGAAGAGCACCGTGAGTCCGTAGGTACCAACCATTTCCCCTACCTCGCCAGGGATCGACGCCGGCGGCCACCGCGGTCCTCGGGCGCCGGTGTGCTCTGTTTGAAATTCAAACCTGACGGGTGGGACCCCCCTCGTCAGCTTTTTCTCTTTTTCGAAACGTTTTCTGAAAACACCTTCGGGCAAAATACGTTTTCTAACTGAGGCGTTTTCTGTCCTTTTTATGAACTAGCCCCTGGAAATTTTATGTTTCATTACAGATGGGTCCCTGGACTAAAACCTTAATAACTTTTAAACAAAAGACGATTTTGAGTTGATTCTTTTTTTGTCAGCTTTATTTTTCTTTCTAGTTTTTTATCATATTTATATGAGAAATATTTGGAACAACTTTTATGCACACTCGGTATTTACGTTAGTACGCGTTCTCTTTATACCGTAGATACCGGAGGAGGTGACGGAGCCGCAAACTTCACCGAGCTAGACACCAACTTCTCCGAACCAGGCAAGCATGTTTGAACCTTTGATATGATGAGTGTTTTGTATGTTTGCTTGAATAGTTAGTTCATGGCATGTTTATATGAGCATCAGTAAGTGTTATATTGCATGCAAGGCAACTACCAGTACGCTTCGAAACTTGATGTGATCATTTGATGGGAGATAACATGATCATGTGGTGACATGAAAGGTGGTAAGATGGTATTGTTGCAGCATGCCAGTTTTATGTCAACCGTTAAACTCCAGTGTTAACGTGGATCAAGCCACGTTACTGTCCGTCCCCTTTTCGTGCTGCCACATGTTTTTTGCAAGGAATACGGTTTAGTAAGTTGCAAACCTCTTTCCTCGTACACACCAAATAGAGGGGCCGTGATGAGGGTTCCATGGCCCTGGATTAAAGCCCGTCATCCGGTCAGGGGGAATGGGTGTTTCCGGTTGGGACCGAGAGGGGGGCACCCCTTAGAGCGCGCGATATAAATTTGATCCCATGCTAGTCGAGGTTGTGGCCTCCCCATCTCAAAGTTTTTCTTGAACGTTTCCTAGGGTGATCCCTGGCAGCGGAATGTGGAATGGGTGTGTACTGGTTAGATGTGTTTCTCCTAAAATACCGTAAACGGAACTAGTCCTTTGTGACTACTGAAATCCGTTGGTTGTGGTTAAAGAGTACAAACTCTACAAAGTCAAAACCCATCCGAGTAACCGTCCATGGTCAAGGATCTTGGTCAACATATCCATATCAGTATCAGTATCAGTCTCAACGTCCGTCTCAGCGTCAGTCTCTGTGTCAGTCCCAGTGAAAATCCCCGGTGAATAAACATGAATGGTAAACCCGGCTGAATGTTATTTCTGTGGATGGACTAACCAGTTTATTATTACATATATGAGTATTCCCTTGCGATGATTTAAATTCATGAGCTACTTGAATTCGAATAATGAAATATAAGCCCTTTATGTGATGTCGCTCACACGTCCGACTGTGGCACTCTTGTTATTTACTTTTGATATAAGCCCTTTATGTGATGTCGCTCAGACGTCCGACTGTGGCACTCTTGTTATTTACTTTTGATATAAGCCCTTTATGTGATG
>NC_057808.1:150703303-150735050 GCF_018294505.1 Triticum aestivum | reverse complement strand
TGAGATGATTTAAATTCATGAGCTACTTGAATTCAATATAAGCCCTTTATGTGATGTAGCTCAGACGTCCGACTGTGGCACTCTTGTTATTTACTTTTGATATAAGCCCTTTATGTGATGTCGCTCAGACGTCCGACTGTGGCACTCTTGTTATTTACTTTTGATATAAGCCCTTTATGTGATGTCGCTCAAACGTCCGACTGTGGCACTCTTGTTATTTACTTTTGATATAAGCCCTTTATGTGATGTCGCTCAGACGTCCGACTGTGGCACTCTTGTTATTACTTTTGATATAAGCCCTTTATGTGATGTCGCTCAGACGTTCGACTGTGGCACTCTTGTTATTTACTTTGATATAAGCCCTTGATGTGATGTCGCTCAGACGTCCGACTGTGGCATTCTTGCTATTTACTTTTGATATAAGCCCTTTTCGAGATGTCGCTTAGACGTCCGACTGTGGCACGCACTGTCGTTTATATTTCAATATGAGCCCTTTATGTGGTGTCGCTCTGACGCCCGACTGCGGCGTTGTCAATTTATTTTACCTTTCGAGGTGTCGCTTCAGACACCCGATCAGTCTTCAGCTATTTTATTGGGATTTCGGGAGGACTACCGCCTGACTTCCTTTTTATTTATCGTGCAGTGCAATTTATTATCTGAGTGCGCATTACTAATCTGCTCATGTGCATCATGTTTGCATTTGTTATATCTTATGTCCAAACTGTCTTGCGAGTACATTCAAAGTACTCACCTGGCTTGTTGATTTGGGCAGATGTTGACGAAGGCGATCTTATGGATGAAGAGTTTGATAGCGAGTCTGACGCCTAGAGGAGTCCCAGTCAGTTCCGTGCGATCCTGGAATTGGTCACTTGTGTTATATACGCTTCCGCTACACCAATAAAATCATCGAGCCTCACTCCGGCGCTCGATGAGCTGTAAAATTTAGGAGTCTTGTCACCCATTTCGCTGTGACATATCCACCACCACTTTTATTACGAGTCAGTAGTTATGCCACCATACTCCTTGTGTCATATCCGCCCTTATGTATTATATCGGTGTGCTTGTAATAAATTGTTGAGCAACCTCAGCTCAACCTTGTATAATATTTAGTACTTCTGGATTTCTGTATCAAGGATTTGTCCACCAGTAAGAAGGATTCTTCTATACTGGTTTGATATAAGGGTCGGTTTCTCAATAAATGTTTTATTGGAAAACCGGTCCTGACACCCATGAATCATCTTGAGCAATTGGCGTCAGAGGAAGACCAATACTGATCAGTTCGCTGTTCATGAGAACAGGCAATGATAGCGTTTGGTGCTCAATCTGAGGAAGGACTTCATCATCATCTACTTTGTCTTGTGGACCAATGTCTTCAGCTACGGTGTGGTCAACAGCTGGAATGTCTTCAGCTTCAGGAGCCTCTGTGGTAGCAGGCTCATGAACTATCAACTGACGCTCTCGGTGTTCAGATGCTGGATGAGCAACTGAGATTGGCTCGAGGACAAGGGGCTCTGTGGGAGCAACCCAATCTTTCTTCTTTGTATTTCTCTTCTTGGTCGGTGGAGCATCGTGAGTGGTGTTCTTGTTCTAGCGCTTTTGGGCTTCGGCTTCGGCTGCCCTTGTTTTCTTAAGTTCCGAAGCTACTGTGGGGACCTTAGGCTTCATGCCTGTCATGTTGGCAGGGAAGACAACGCGAGGTTCTTCCCGCCTGGATGCTTCAGCTTGGGCCACAGCAGGCTTCTTCTTCTTGGCAGCCATTTTGGGGTCAGTGCCTAGACGCCCAAGAGCTTTGCGCTTTTTAGCTTCGTTGTGAACTTGCACACACTTGCTGGCGGAGAGCTTCATCTGTTGTATTGAACATTTTGCTGCTTCACGTTTCTGTTGAAACTGCTCTCTGAGCTCATGCAACATCTGCTTGAAGCGTTTGACATCCTCCACACTGAGATTGGCCATGTTCTTCTTGAATTGGGCTTTCTCGTCATCAATCTTGTGCTTCAGTTCGACAATCTTCTGAGCTAGAGCTAGCTCATTTGCAATGGCACTGTGGAAACAGACACTAATGCCAATTGGAAGCTGAAGGTCATCAAACCGAGGTCTGGGTTTTCAAACCACTCATCGATGAAGTTATTTAAGATGTCCACATCAAAGAGGAGCAGATCGTTGAAGATCTCCGCCTCTTGCTTGCTCTTTATCAGCAGCTCAAGAGCATCGTCGCCAAGATCTTCGTCACTTGACAGATCAATGGCTTTGTTCTCATTCCTGAGAACGGCAGCTGGGGTCAGTGCTTGACCAGAAATCTGGATGGGCTTCTTCTTCTTCTCAGTCTTAGAGATGCGAGAGAGATCTTCAGAATGCACACTTGGTCCAGGAGGAGCAGTGGCCAGAGGCTTCGAACGCGAAGCTCTTGGTGCAGTGGAGGGCTTTGAAGCATTTGATTTCTTCTGCTTCCGTGGTTTTGGTGGAGCAGGGGCTTCATCAGAATCAGCGTCGTCTGCAGAGTGCTCCACGGCTGCCCCCTGAACAGCAATGTGAGTGATGAGACCTTCAAGGTTGTAGAAAGGCCCGACGATATTGGGTTCAGCTTCACGGGTGCCATCGGGCCGAGGAGTAGGTGGACCTGGGTTGAAGTCGAGTCCAAATGCTTTCTTGTTTTTCGCTGCAGAGTCCTTGGCAAACTTGTAGTTGCGCTTGAACAGATTGTCTTCACGGCACCATAGCAGAGAAGATGGGTCAGCATTCTCTGGCTGTGGTCCGTGAACCATGCAAGGATAGAAGCCTTGAGCAATGGCTTCGGACTTGGACTTGGATTGAATATTTTTGTATAAGATGTCTCCCCAAGGTCGCTTGATGGCATTCTTCTCAGCATACTCAGCAACGATGAATCTGTACTTGCACCATTCCTCTGCCCAATATCTTTGAATCCACTGGATTCGAGTCTTGCATTCACCATAGGTTTCTTCTGGGTTAGTTTTGTACATTTCATACAGATCAGGTGGCAAATCTTTGGAAGTATTCCCACGGTGCTATCTGCCGCCCTTTCTTGCTGACTTTTCTGTGGCCATGAGGTTCAAACTGAATGGCTTCAAAGCTTGCAAAGGCTTCCGTCTGCTGGTCAGACAAGAACTATCTTCGGGAGAATCGATGTGATGCTGTAAAAACTCTGCAAATGAATGCAGACTATGAGAACCAAGGGATTCTCCCACGGACATGTACCTGTGACAGCATTGGAGATGCGAGGGAAGGGGAAGAGGTCATATACATTCTCAAAAGATTTTGAAGATAAATCAGTTTGAAGACATTGACCTCATAGCACGAAGACATTCACTTATATGTTGAGATTTGGTTCCAGATTTGTACGAATCCAAGAATAGGCACAAGTGAGGAATCTAACTACGTGTGAAGCATAAGTGAATATACTAGGCATGTTATGAGATGCAGAACAGGACAGATCCAAATTTGTAGGCACAAAAACCACTTTTGGTGGAGAGGGATGAATCTATCGGATCAAAAAGGCAGTAAAAGTAAGCTTTAATTACCACACGAAGAACTGCTAGACGGAGTAGAGAGGAGGCCGAGCAGTTCGTTCTTTTGTGCCCTAACTTTGCGACGGAAGACACCTACGGCAGCGGCGGAAAAGATGAGGTCCGCGGCCGGCGTGAGAACGGCGTTGGAGAGGTCGCGGCAGCTAAGCGCTTCGTCGCCGATGTCGTCGAGAGCTAGCGGTGGCGCTAGGGTTTGTGTGAGGTGGAGAGGTGGAAGAAAGATTTTGACCGTGATGTGATGTGTATTTATAAGGAGAGGGATAGCACAACGCAATTACGCAGGAGCCCCTGGCGGTTCACATCTGAGGGACACGTGGCAAACATGCAACACATTGGAAGTTGTTCCATGTTCCCACGCACGCCTGGACTGTCGGGTGGTTGTTCCGGCTTCTCCGGGTTTCTGGCAATAAGGATTGAGCATTTAAAACAGATTCAATGTTTATCTCTGTATCTTCTGCTGACAAGGACACAGAGAAGACTTTCGGCGGTTACAATAGAATGCATACGATTTGGATAGATAGAATTTGCGGAAGAAGCATAGGGAGGTTAGGGTCCGATCACATTCACTTAGTCCAAAAGATTCAAGCGAGAAGACATAGCTATAAGTGAATGTTGTAGAGGACAAAACACAACTATATGTATATATCTGAGTAAGACCAAATCAAGAAAGTGAAGATCAATAGGAAGAGAAATCAATGTTGAAGATAAATCACATGCGAAGACTTAGCAAATGCAACACCAAAATAAAACACTCCAATCAAAAGTTCGGTGGTGGCGTTACCCACCGTATAGGAAGTATTAGACGCACACACGGCGCACAATTATTGTGGTGCTCCGAAGTCAAATTCCGCATTAATGTATTCACACTTAGAGTGTATGTCTTCATTGATTGAAGATATACATTACTTCGTGTGTTGCACATCTAAGTCATCAATATGCATACGTGTTAGGATGAGTGCCTAATCACAGGACATTTGAGGATTCCAAGATATTTAGCTCACACCGCAACTTGCAAAACCTTTTCTCATCCAAGGGCTTTGTGAAGATATCTGCCAATTGCTCTTCAGTGTTGACGTGAATGATATCAATATCTTCCTTCATGACATGATCTGCGAGAAAGTGATGACGAATTTCAATGTGCTTTGTCTTCGAGTGCTGAACTGGGTTGCTGGTAATCTTGATGGCGCATTCATTGTCGCAGTAGAGTGGTACTTGCTTCAGATGGATGCCATAGTCCTTGAGTGTTTTCTTCATCCATAGAAGCTGGGCGCAGCAAGATCCAGCAGCAATGTATTCAGATTCAGCAGTGGAGAGAGATACACAGTTCTGCTTCTTTGAAAACCAACAGATAAGTGATCGACCCAGAAAGTGACATGTGCGTGATGTAGACTTGTGATCCACCTTGTCACCAGCATAATCAACATCCGAGAATCCAACTAGATGAAACTCTGAGCCCTTTGGATACCATAATACTAGTGTTGGGGGGTAAGCCAAATATCGAAGAATTCGCTTCACAACTAAGTGATGTGATTCCTTTGGTGTTGATGGAATCGAGCGCACATGCAAACACTAAGCATGATATATGTCCTAGATGCACACAAATAAAGTAAAGAACCAATCATGGAGCGATATACCTTTTGATCAAACTCTTTACCATTGGCGTGAGGACTCAGATGACTTTTGGTTGGCACTGGCGTCGTGTAACCTTTGCAGTCTTGCATTCCAAACTTCTTCAGGCAGTCTTTGAGGTATTTCTCTTGAGATATGAAGATGCCATTGCTTTGCTGACGAATTTGAAGACCTAGGAAGAACTTCAGCTCACCCATCATGGACATCTGATATTGCTCTTGCTTCATGTGTCCAAACTCATCACTGTATTTCTGGTTTGTGCAGCCAAATATAATGTCATCCAAATAGATTTGGCACACAAACAATTCACCATCATATGTCTTTGTGAAGGGTGTGGGATCCATGGAACCAGGTTTGAAGCCTTTGCTCTTCATGAAGTCTTTGAGTGTGTCATACCAAGCACAAGGGGCTTGTTTGAGGCCATACAGTGCCTTGTTTAGCTTGTATACCATATCAGGATGTTTTGGATCTTCAAAGCCAGGTGGTTGTGCAACATACACTTCTTCTTCAATCATGCCATTGAGAAAGGCACTCTTCACATCCATTTGATATAGAAGGATGTTGTGATGATTTGCATAGGCTAGCAGTATGCGAATGGCTTCAAGCATAGCCACGGGAGCAAATGTTCCATCAAAGTCAATCCCTTCAACTTGAGTGTATCCTTGAGCAACGAGACGAGCCTTGTTTCTGACAACTTGACCATGCTCATCTTGCTTGTTGCGATATATCCATTTGGTGCCTATGATGTTGTGCTTGCGAGGGTTAGGACGCTTGACCAATTCCCACACATTGTTCAGCTTGAATTGTTGAAGCTCTTCTTGCATAGCTTGAATCCATTCAGGTTCCATGAAGGCTTCAACAACTTTCTTGGGTTCAGATATTGAGACAAATGCAAAGTGCCCACAGAAATTTGCTAGCTGTGTTGCTCTTGAGTGGACCAGGTGCATTAATGCTATCGATTATCTTCTCAATTTGCACTTCATTATAAACACGAGGATGAACTGGACGAAGATTTTGCTCTTGCTGATCATTGTCTTCATTTTGAGCATTGTCTTCAGGCTGAGCATTGTCTTTAGGTCGATTAGGTGTAGAAATGATAAGTTCCTCTTCAGCCTGAGCTTCAGACGGTATGATTTCTCCAGTTCCCATGAGCTTTATGGATTCACTAGGTGGAACTTAATCTAGCACATTTGGCAGATGCTCTCTTCGCGAGACATTAGTCTCATCGAACCGCACAACCACAGTTTCCACCACTTTACAGTGAAAGAGGTTGAAGACTCTGTAGGAGTGCGAATCCTTTCCATAACCAAGCATAAAACCTTCACGTGCTTTCGGTGCAAATTTTGAAGTGTGAAGTGGATCCTTGATCCAGCACCTAGCACCAAATACTCTGAAGTAACTAACGTTTGGCTTCTTACCAGTGAGGAGCTCATAGGATGTCTTCTTCAGAAGCTTGTGAAGATAAACTCGGTTGATGACATGGCATGCAGTATCAATGGCTTCGGGCCAGAACTTTCTTGGAGTCTTGTATTCATCAAGCATCCTCCGAGCCATCTCAATGAGGGTTCTGTTCTTGCGCTCCACGATGCCATTCTGCTGAGGTGTGTATGGAGCTGAGAACTCATGAGTGATGCCCAATGTATCCAGGTAAAGGTCGAGACCGGTGTTCTTGAACTCTGTGCCATTGTCACTTCTGATATGCTTGATCTTGACGCCATAGTTCGTCATGGCATGATTTGTGAATCGTCTGAAGACATCCTGCACTTCATTCTTGTAAAGGATTATATGCACCCATGTATATCTTGTATAATCATCAACTATGATGAAACCATAGAGGCAAGCAGTAGTAGTGAGAGTTGAGTAGTGAGTAGGTCCAAAGAGATCCATGTGAAGCAGCTCAAAGGGTTGAGATGTCGTCATGATTGTCTTCTAGGGATGCTTGGCCCTCATCATCTTTCCAGCTTCACAGGCACCGCACAGATGATCCTTCTTGAACATGACACCATCGATGCCTATGACGTGTTTCTTCTTTGCGAGAGTGTGCAAGTTCCTCATGCCAGCATGCCTTAGCCTCCGATGCCATAGCTAGCACTCTGAAGCTTTTGCTAGAAGACATACGGCCAACTGTGGTCCTGCTGAGAAATCTATCATGTACAAATCATCTTTCCGGTACCCTTCAAAGACTAGAGACTTGTCAGATTCCATTAGAACAAGGCAACAATATTTTCCAAATATCACAATCATGTTCGAATCACAAAGCATTGAGACAGACATTAAGTTGAAACCAAGTGATTCAACAAGCATCACTTTATCCATGTGCTGATCCTTTGAGATTGCAACTCTACCTAGACCCAATACCTTGCTTTTACCAATGTCAGCAAATGTGATGTGACTCTTGTCAGATGGACGTAAGGTTGAGTCCATGAGAAGACTTCGGTCACCAGTCATGTGATTAATGCATCCACTATCCATAATCCATTCTGAAGCATGAGGTGTCATACCCTACAGTACAGTTAGGGGGATAGGCTTCACCAAGAATATTGTGAAGCATAAACATTTGCGCACAAGAGGATTATCAAAGCTCATATCAAGGTTAGGACTGATAGGATGATTGGCAAGCGATTTAGGAAGAAAATACATAGTAAGACCATTTGGGCATTTAATCTTGCGCCCTTCAAGATGTTTTAGGTCCCCAGCAAAAGCATCAAACGCCTTTGATCTCCGGCTGGAGACCTTTCCCTGCAAAAGAAAGTTAATTTTTCTTAACCACCCACATTTTCAGGGGTGGCTTAGAAGCAATGAGTCTAAGTGCAGCATCTGAGAACTTCGGCTTTGGAGCCCTAGCAAATAGCCTTGCAGGAGGTGAATAGTACTCATATGAATAAGCAGAATAGTTCTTAGTCTTATGAACATAGCGGTTTGATGGTACATGCTCATATACATAAGTTTGAGTATGATTTCCCTGCAAAACATTGGCGTTAGGGTGACTCAGGTGAGTCCTCTGTCTGTATGAAGCCTTCGGACCATATGAAGCCTTTGGTCTGGGGTTTGTCTTCTTCCCTTGTGGTGTCATGACGACATTCACAAGAAGATTCTCAAGACACTTTTTGGGCACCCAGATCTTCTTCATAGGTGGCCCATTCCTGCAGTTAGTACCAATATACCTGGCAAACACTTCACCATTCTGATTCTTAAACAGATTATAGTTTGCATCAAAGGATTCATAAATGATAATAGGGTTAGCACAAGTGAAGCCAGATAAGGTGGATGGATTCACTGAAGGTCCCTTTGCAGCAACCCATGTGGTTTTGGGTTACTGCTCAGGCTTCCAGTAGGAACCATCAACATTCATTTTCCTCTCGAACCCAACACCCTCTTTTCTAGGGTTTCGGTCCAGGATCAGCTTTTTGAGGACATCACATAGTGTCTGATGCCCTTTGAGACTTTTTTACATCCCAGTCTCAAGCAATGTCTTCAACCTAGCATTTTCATCGGCAATAGTAGTGGCATTCTCAGCAGAGGGGTTAGTAACCACATCAGCAGTTGAAAATATTGCCAGTAGCAGCAGAAGAGCATTCAACAACAAAAGTAGCGTTATCACGCTCAAGGCATTTTAGACATGGTGGTTCAAATCCTTCCCGAGCGGGACTGATCTATTGAGCACCAAGTGACTCATTCTCATTTTGAAGATCTTCATGAATTGCTCTCAATTTCTCAAGTTCTTGCTTCCTTTGAAGATAATCATAGGAAAGCTATTCATGAGTTGTTGAGAGCGTTTCATGACGACTTTCAAGTTCCTCGTACTTAACATGATTTTTTTGTCTTCAATTAAGGACTGAGATCAGGTCATTTCCGTGTCCAACAGGTCATCGCTTTTGTCTAGCAGTTTTTGAATATGTTCCATAGCTTTCTGTTGTTCAGTTGCAATTTTAGCAAGTGTTTTGTAGCTGGGTTTAGATTCACAATCGGAGTCATCTTTACTTGATGTTTGAAAGTAAGCATCGCGTGAGTTGACCTTGGCACCACGTGCCATGAAGCAGTAGGTGGGAGCAGAGTCGTCCTTGTCATTAGCATCAGCGTTGGTGCCGGAGCCATTGTGTTCAGTGTTGAAGATGGACTTGGCAATGTAGGCTGTAGCTAGAGCCAGACTAGCAACGCCAGAGTCGGACTCCTCCTCAGACTCCACCCCTGCCTCCTCAGAAGTAGACTCCTCCTCTGAATCCATCTCCTTGCCAACAAAAGCATGAGCCGTGCCAGATGAGCTCTTCTTATGTGATGAAGACTTGGAGGAAGACTTGGAAGAAGACTTTGAGGATTTCTTCTTCTTCTTGTCATCAGAATCATATTCTTTGCTCTTCTTCTTCTTATTGTTCTCATTGTCCCATTGTGGACACTCAGAGATGTAGTGACCAGGTTTCTTGCACTTGTGGCATGTTCTCTTCTTGTGGTCATGAGTGGAAGCTTCATCATTTCTCGAGCTGGATCTTGAAGACTTTCTGAAGCCTTTCTTCTTGGTGAATTTCTGGAACTTCTTCACAAGCATAGCAAGATCCTTTCCAATGTCTTCAGGATCCCCAGAACTACAGTCAGATTCTTCTTTCAAAGAGGAAGCAACTTTTGCCTTCAAAGCACGAGTACGTCCATAGTTGGGACCATAGATGTCTCTTTTCTCAGATAGCTGAAACTCATGTGTGTTGAGCCTCTCAAGTATGTCAGACGGGTTGAGTGTCTTGAAGTCAGGGCGTTCTTGAATCATCAAGGCTAGTGTATCAAATGAGCTGTCAAGGGATCTCAGGAATGTCTTGACGATTTCATGCTTGGTGATCTCAGTAGCGCCGAGTGCATGAAGCTCATTAGTGATATCAGTGAGGAGATCAAACATGAGCTGGACATTCTCATTGTCATTTCTCTTGAAGCGGTTAAAGAGGTTGCGAAGGACACTGATCCTTTGATCTCTCTGGGTTGAGACGCCTTTGTTGACCTTGGAGAGCCAGTCCCAGACTAGCTTCGAAGTTTCCAGAGCACTCACACGGCCATACTATCCTTTGGTCAGATGACCGCAGATGATGTTCTTCGGAGTAGAATCCAGTTGAATGAACTTCTTGACATCAGCAGGAGTGATGCCTTCACGGCCCTTGGGAACGCCGTTCTTGATGACATACCAAAGGTCGACATCAATGGCTTCAAGATGCATGCGCATCTTATTCTTCCAGTAGGGGTAATCAGTGCCGTCGAAGATAGGGCACGCAGCGGAGACGTTGATTATCCCTGCAGTCGGCATAGCTAAAACTCCAGGTGGTTAAACCGAATCACACAAAAAAGGGAGTACCTCGCTCTGATACCAATTGAAAGTGCTAGTTATCTACTCGAGGGGGGTGAATAGGCAATTTTTATGAAAGTCTTCAAAACATGGGAGTTTTGAAGACAAATGATAGAAATGAACCTATTGACATGCAGCAGAAGGTAGACTACACTAGACAAGTCATAGTCAAACAAGTAATGAATCTAAAGCACGAAGACTATTAGCAGCTAGGTAGTATGGATCAAAATGGAAGACATTATGAAGCCAAACAACAATAGTTGCTACACAATGAAGTCAAACAGATGAGACAAGCAGACAAATGACTTCACGAAAACTAATTGTAAATAAGTGAGGGAAGAGATAGAACCAGTTGCTCGGTGAGGACAAGGATTTGTTGGACCAGTTCTAGTTGTTGTGACAACTGTAGGTCTGGTTATGGAGGCTGAGATTCAACTCAGAAGACCGCGTCTTCACCTCATTGCCCTTGAGCTAAGGACACCTAGTCCTCGCCCAATCAATCTGGTAAGTCTCCAAGGTAGACTTCCAAACCTTCATAGACATCGTTCACCGGCAATCCACAATGACTCTTGGATGCTCAGAACGTGACGCCTAACCGGCTGGAGGATTCACAATCCTCAAGTGTAACAAGTCTTCAGGTCACGCGGACAGAAAGACTTCAGTGATGCCTAACACTCTATGGCTCTGGGTGTTTTGGGGTTTTTCCTCGCAAGGATTTCTCTCTCTCAAAGGCTTCGAGGTGGGTTGCTCTCAAACGACAAAAGCCGTGCACTAACTCTGAGCAGCCACCAATTTATGGTGTAGGGGGTGGGCTATTTATAGCCACTAGGCATCCCGACCTGATTTGTCCGAAATAACCCTGGTTCACTAAGGAACTGACACATGTTCCAACGGTCAGATTTCAAACACACGCGACAGCTTAACTTGGGCTACAAGTAAAGCTGACTCATCCAGCTCTGGTTAAGGTTTTCTCTCATTGTATTCGCTCGAAGACATAGGATTTGGTTGAGCATCACTTCAGTCACTCTGAGTTTGTTCACTTGGACCCCACTTAGCAGTACGGTGGTTCCTATGACTCAACAAAGAAGAAAAGGAAACTACGAAACAACTATGTCTTCATACTCCATAGTCTTCACGTGAATATCTTCTCGAGTCATAGTCTTCATTGTGAATGACTTCACATACCACCATTGTCTTCAATGTCTTCACACATTTTTAGGGTTCATCTCCAGTAGGTAAACCGTATCAATGAGGGACTACTACCTGTGTTATCCTGCAATTCTCACAAACACATTAGTCCCTCAACCAGGTTTGTCGTCAATACTCCAAAACCAACTTGGGTGGCACTAGATGCACTTACACTTTCCGTAACCAAGCATAAAACCTTCATGTGCTTTCGGTGCAAATTTTGAAGTGTGATGTGGATCCTTGATCCAGCACCTAGCATCAAATACTCTGAAGTAGCTTACAGTTGGCTTCTTACCAGTCAGAAGCTCATAGGATGTCTTCTTCAGAAGCTTGCGAAGATAAACACGGTTCATGACATGGCATGCAGTATCAATGGCTTCGGGCCAGAACTTCCTCGGTGTCTTGTATTCATCAAGCATCGTCCGAGCCATCTCAATGAGTGTCCGGTTCTTGCGCTCCATGATGCCATTCTACTGAGGTGTGTATGGAGCAGAGAACTCATGAGTGGTGCCTAATGTGTCAAGGTAAAGATCGAGGCCGGTGTTCTTGAACTCTGTGCCATTGTCACTTCTGATGTGCTTGACCTTGATGCCATAGTTTGCCATGGCATGATTTGGGAAGCGTCTGAAGACATCCTGCACTTCATTCTTGTAGAGAATTATATGCACACATGTATATCTTGAATAATCATCAATAATGACGAAGCCATAGAGGCAAGCAGTGGTAGTAAGAGTAGAGTAGCGAGTAGGGCCAAATAAGTCCATGTGAAGCAGCTCGAAGGGTTGAGATGTCGTCATGATTGTCTTCGAGCGATGCTTGGCCCTAGTCATCTTTCCAGCTTCGCAGGCACCACACAGGTGATCTTTCTTGAACTTGACGCCCTCGATGGCTATGACATGTTTCTTCTTTGCGAGAGTGTACAGGATCCTCATGCCAACATGCCCTAGCCTCCGATGCCAGAGCCAGCAGTCTGAAGCTTTTGCTAGAAGACATACGGCCAACTGTGGTCCTGTTGAGAAATCTACCATATACAGATCGTCTTTCCAATACCCTTCAAAGACTAGAGACTTGTCAGATTCCATCAAAACAAGGCAACGATATTTCCCAAATATCACAATCATGTTTAAATCACAAAGCATCAAAACGGACATTAAGTTGAAACCAAGGGATTCAACAAGCATCACTTTATCCATGTGTTGATCCTTTGAGATTGCAACTCTACCTAGACCCAATACCTTGCTTTTACCAGTGTCCGCAAATGTGATGTGGCTCTTGTCAGATGGACTTAGTGTTGAATCCATCAGAAGACTTCGATCACCAGTCATGTGGTTAGTGCATCCACTGTCCATAATACATTCTGAAGCATGTGGTGTCATACCCTACAGTACAGTTAGGGGGATAGGCTTCACCAAGAGTATTGTGAAGCATAAACATTTGACGGACAAGAGGATTATCAAAGCTCAGATCAATGTTAGGACTGATAGGATGATCGGCAAGTGATTCAGGAACGAAATACATAGTAAGACCATTTGGGCATTTTATCTTGCGCCCCACAAGATGTTTTAGGTCCCCAGCATAGGCATCGGACGCCTTTGATTTCCGGCTGGACACCTTTCCCTACAAAAGAAAGTTAATTTTTCGTAACCACCCACATCTTCAGGGGTGGCTTAGAAGCAATGAGTCTAAGTGCAGCATCTGAGAACTTTGGCTTTGGAGCCCTAGCAAATAGCCTTGCAGCAGGAGAATAATACTCATATGAATAAGCAGAATAGTTCTTACTCTTATGAACATAGCGGTTTGATGATACGCGCTCATATTCATACGTTTGAGTATTATTTCCCTGCAAATCATTGGCGTTAGGGTGACTCTGGTGAGTCCTCTGTCTGTATGAAGCCTTTGGTCTGGGGTTTGTCTTCTTCCCTTGTGGTGTCATGATGACTTTCACAGGAAGATTCTCAAGACATCTTTTGGGCACCCAGATCTTCTTCATAGGTGGTCCATTCCTGCAGTTAGTACCAATATACCTGGCAAACACTTCACCATTCTGATTCTTAAACAGTTTATAGTTTGCAGCAAAGGATTCATCAATGATAATAGGGTTAGCACAAGTGAAGCCAAATAGGGTGGATGGGTCCACTGAAGGTCCCTTTGCAGCAACCCATGTGCACTAAAAAAAGACACATCCGTGACATTTTGGGCCGAACAATTTTTTTCTGTCATACTTATGACACTTCTATGACGATAATTGTGACAAAACCCGGTATCATCATAGATGTGGTGGGGTCCTACTTCTATGACAAAAAATCATGAAAGAAAATGGGCTTTTCGTCCTGGGCGGGCCGGAGACGCAGCTGCATGACATTCTTTGGGCCATCGATGACGGAAAAAAACCATGGTAGAAGCGAGGGGGAGGAAAATATCGGGGTGTTCCCGGTTACGGTGGGTGGTCGGGGCCGAGCGATGCGCATTTCTCTTATACACGCACGCGCGTGAGGGCGAGGCGTTGGGCTCTAACTAAACCCGAGCGAGGCGTTGGGCTCTAACTGAACCCGAGCGATTGCACTGCAGGCTACGCGTTACTAAATCCGAGCGATCGATCGATGGCTGTTAACTAAACCCGATCGAGCGATTCCTACGCTACTGCTGCTAACTGAAGCCGATCGATACTGCCTCTGGATGAACAGTGAGCGTTGTTGGGGGGCTTGGATGAGCAGTTCCCGGTGGGGGTGGATGAACAGGACCCCGTGGTGTTGCCTCTAGATGAACAGGACCCCGATTGATCGAGCCGGTTGGGGCTGGATGAACAGGACCTTGTGGAGGGCTGGATTAATAGGACCACCCCGTGGAGGGCTGGATGAACAGTAGCCCGTGGAGGGGTGGTTGAATAGGAGCCCGTGGAGAGGACTGGTTGAACAGTAGCTGGTGGAGTAGCGCGCGGTGGAGGCTGGATGAACAGGAGCCCGTGGATGAACAGTCGCAGGTGGAGGCTGGAGGAGGTCGACGGTGGATGAACAGTAGCCCGTGGAGGCTGGAGGGGGTCGACGGTGGAGATGAACAGTATCCCGTGGAGTCCCGTTTTCCGGTACGCCACACCCCTCCCGATGAACAGGACCCCCGTTTCGACCGTAGCGCTCCAACACAAGTCCGTTTCCTCCGTTTTGCGGTACGCCACACCCCTCCCGATCAACAGGACCCCCCTTTCGACCATAGCAGGTCCATTTCCTCTTTTTTGCGGTACGCCAGACCCCTCCCGATGAACAGGAACCCGTTTCGACCATGGTCGGTCGAACAAAAGGCCGTTTCCTCCGTTCTGCGGTACGCCGGGCCTCGTTTCCATCGGCTGTTCCGTCCAAGCCCTCCCGATGAACACGACGACGCATTCCGTTCCAACCCAGCCGGTTGGCTCCCCATGAACACGACGACGACGCAGTTTCTCTGTTCCGACCCAGCCATGTACATGAGCCCTGGCCATACGTATGCGCGAGTAGGCGTTCGAGACCCTGCCCGTTTGTACGTACGTGGCCGTATTTTCTTTCTTGCACACTTGCCGTTGTACGTACGTGTACATGCTACGTGCGCGCCTCTACTACGACACGTGCGCGCCTCTACATCGACCAGTATGTACGTACACGTTCGCGACCAGAATGACAATGCTACATACGCTTCGACCAGGTGGGTCCCGACTGTCAGGCACTTCCTTGCGTGCAACGATGTAGCTGGTGGGTCCCAATAGTCAGGGGGCGAATCTTTTTTTTCGCCTGGACGCACTTCCTTGCGTGCGAAGGTGTAGCTGGTGGGTCCCAGCAGTCAGGGGGAAACGTTTTTTTGCAAAATATGGTGGCCCATCTGGTGGGTCTCCGCCGTCAGGTGGAGGAATAATTATTTTGCGCGTAATAAGGAGGCACTTCCTCGCTGCGGCCGTGGACACAGCTGTCAGCCTATCCACGTACAGTCCACGTCCGATGGAAGCTATTCCTTGACCACGTTGACCACGCCGCACCGAGAGCACCAGGGCGATGGACGATGGCGAGGCCTATGAAGGGGACGACGCGGAGCCGGGGAAGATGCGGCAGTGGAAGCCTGCGCGGAGAGGAGTACAAGAGTTCATTGGTTCGGCTGCGGTGTGAGGCTGCCGTCGCCGCAGGGCCTGGCCAGTGGTGGGAATAGTAGGGGGCGGTGAGGCCTCCGCGGCAGCACAGGCGGCCACGGGAGGCAGGAGCATGCGGCATGACCGGCGCTGCTTTGGGCGGCTGGAGCAAGAAGACCAGAGGTTGAAGAAGCACTACGGTTGTTGGATGGACATCATACGGTCACTTGAGCTAGAATCGTTCATATTGACTAAGTTGACAAAGCACTTCGTCCCCGTCAACTTAGTAGGCCCACAAGTCAGCCTCCCACCAAGGTGGGTCCCAACTAGCAGGGGGAGTATTCATTTTTTTGTGCGTAATAAGGAGACACTTCCTTGCGTGCGAAGGTATAGCTGGTGGGTCCGACCTGTCAGTGGTGGGAAGGTTTTTTGCGAAATATAGAGGCCCTTCCAGTGGGTCCCAGCAGTCAGGTGGAGGAGTCATTATTTTGCGCGTAATAAGGAGGCATTTCCTTGCGTGCGGCCGTGGACCCAGCTGTCAGCCTCTCCATGCATAGTCTACTTCCGATGGTGTCGTTCGTTGACCACGTTGACCACTTCGCGCCGAGCGCATCCAGGGTGGTGGGCGACGGCGAGGCCCCGGACAGCAACGGAGTAGAGTCACAGACGGAGAGGTGTACGAGGGTTAACTTGTTCTGGTGCGGTGTGGTTCGGCAGTCGGTGGAGAAGAACAGGAGGTGTGGAGGGGTGCAGGGATGGCCTGGCCAACGGTGGATTAGCGCTTCAAAGCGAAGCATGCTAAGCAGAGCTGCTAGTAGCAGGAGGCGGGAGCAGGTGGTCCCGGCGGCGCTGGAGGAAGAAGACGAGAGATTGAAGATGGATGCCGGTCGTTGGATCTAAATCCAACGGCTAACGATGTCAGAATTATTTGTTGACTAAGTTGACAACGACTTGCATTGGCTTCGGCCTATTGGCCCACATTTCAGCCTCCAAAAATGTGGCACGTATTCAACCCATTTTTTCAGAATTTACAGTCTTTTTTTTGCGGGGTAGAATTTACAGTCCATTTGATTTTTTTTGAATTATAGTCCATTAGTTGGGCTGGGTGAACAAATAATGTAGCGTCCATGCGGCCCATTTATGTTTTTCCTAAAAAATTACAGGCCATTTGCACTTTCTTGAAATACACGATTTTGCTGGGCTGATTCTAATTATAATGTTGGGGTGGGCGCAACAATGTTGTCAAAAAATAAACAGGGGCTGAGCATTTTGTTATATATATATTTAAATAATTAGTGATTTATTATTAAATTGGTCCTTAAATCTTACCAAGCTTTTGTACACAATCACCAGGATTTTCGTTGCCAAAAAAATCCTGGATTTTATTGTTAAGAAATTAATTTTATACTATAACAAGATGTGGGATATTGTTTTCTTACATATGTAAGTATGTGTTAAATATATGATAACGATAACAATAATGTATAATGACATATAAAATAATTTAAATATATATAATGTAGTTAGAAGGGAAACATAAGTTGGACCAGGCGTTCCTATTCTTATATAGAAAAATAGAACAGACCTCTGCGTTTTCTTCAAAAAATACATAAATTGGGCTGCCGATGTTTCAGGAAAAATAAAACCTCGGATGGGAGGTCTATAGGCCGGTCGATACATGACGACCCTCAAGAAAATTCAAACAGGCCTATGGACCTCCCATCCGAGGTCGTGGTTTACGCATGTTAACAAAGAAAGCCTAGATGGGGCAGCCCAAAACCCAGCTGATACTTGCTGCCCCAGTGATAATAAATGATACCTGCCAGCTCCCCGACTTCGTTGTGAATTTATCTCCTATAGTAACTACATTGAAGCACCTAAAAAATGTAACTATGTTGACAAACCCGTGGGCCCCAACGTCAGTATAGCATTAGGAGGAAGTGTTTTTTCGATGAGGCACTTGCTTGCGTACAGCCCTAGACTTGGTGGGTCCCGATTGTCCACCTCTCCACGTACAGTCCTCTCCAGATTCCTCTCGTTTGTTCAGGATGTTCACAACGGCAGATAGCGGCGTCGCAGCGAGCGCACAAAGGCAGAGGAGGAGATCCGACCACCTGAGGAAGTGCCTTATTATTAACGAAACAACTGAACTAGCCCAGTGGCCGAGTGACACTACCCGACAGGTGTTCCGCCCGGGTTCGATTCCACCTGTGTAGAGAAAATATCTCCAAATTTTTTGCCTCTGCCTTTATTGACACGTGGGTCCCAATTGTCATCTACGCACACCACGTCCTACACTTGCCAAAACTTCGTCCCTCGTTTTCTCTGTATTTCGCACACTCGACATTGTGTGGGCAATTTGAAAATAGCATATCTTTTTGACTGTGCATCATATGAAGATGTGCTATGTATGAATGTTGATCAGCATGATGTTAACTGGCTGGTAGTTCTAGTTTCGACCATGAATAAAACTTCCAGCATGATGTTAACACTGTTTGAAAAGGCCGTGTTAATATAAAAGCTCTGCCTCTGAAAGTTGCAGTTTCTTATCTGAAACTGAACTTGGAGTTTCTTATCTGAAACTGAAATTTGTAGTTTCTTCTCTGAGAATCACAATGTCTGCACTTTTATACTCCTATGAAACTACATTTTTTGAAGTGCTAAAAATAGATCTCTAGAATTCATAAAATACTTGAGATGCTCAATACTGCAAATCTTAAATTCAAAAGACATTCGCCCCGTGAGGGGATGTGAACAGCAAGGGAGAGGATGGCGGGGAAGCATCGTCGGGCCAACTGTTTTTCTCCTCTTGCAGTTGGGTTCGGTCGACGAAGACTCCACCGGCTCACTCTGGCATGACACCCTCACAGACAGCACCCTGTAGATGCTCGATCCTTCAATCTCTGTTGGATGCTCCATCCGGGATCGATACTCCCACCACCGCTCCCTCACGATCAGATTCGGTGAATCTGTTTGCTCCATGGCCCAGAGGAGCAGCTCTATGTACTCCTGCGCGACTCCCTCCGAGAGTATCGCCGACTTTTCGCTCTGTTGCAGATATTTGGCCATGGATGTCGCCGTCGCCGCTAGTTGGTCCTTGTTGTCAAACCAAGACTGTATCTCCAACATCCTAGCTAGCTTCACAGGGTCGCCGTCTGCGATCCTCACATATCGGTTGTACTCCTCCATCGATCTACTTCTCCACAGCACCTTCACTCGCCGGCGGTGGTTTTTGAATGGAAGAGGAGAGGAGCAGCGCTGGTTTTGGATTAGAACGGGAGAGGAGCGACGCTGGTTTTGAATTGGAACAGGAGAGGAGGGGCGGTGGTTTTGAAATGGAAGAGGAGAGGAGCGGCGCTGGATTTAGATTGGAACAGGAGACGGGCGGCGGTGGTTTGAGAGGAGAAGAGTGGAAGAGTGGCGCTGGTCTTGGAAGTATTTTTTTGTTTTGCGTATTTTGGGTCAAAGTTTGACCACGTACTGTTTTTGACAAGCAAAATGTGAATGCATGTCACCAAAAATTGTATCGTTTGGTTCGTATTTGAATGTACTTTCAAATTATATTATTTTTGCAACGTATAACATATATTTTATTAGCAAAAATTATGGTCAATTATGACCCAGAATAAAAGGGAGACTAGTTAATGTGGGTCGCTTTCTTAATTGAAGGGTAAATTGATTTTGATTTTGATCCAGTCACAGCGCGCCGGCCCTCTCGTCCAATCCTAAATCGCTGCCGCACGCTCCTCTCCCTCTTCTCCATTGCAAAACCACCTCCTATCCTCTCCATCATCTCCATTCCAAAATCACCGTCTCACCTCTCCCTCTTCTCCATTGCAAAACCACCTCCTCTCTCGTCAGACAAGGATCCCCTGACGTAGCCCATCCTGCCATTGAGACACTAACACATGGGTCCCACCAAGCGCGGGGCCCACCTGTCAGCGATCGAAAGGCAGGGGAACCTCTCCTCTCCATCATCTCCATTCCAAAACGACCGTCTTGCCTCTCCCTCTTCTCCATTTCAAAACCACCCCTGTCCTCTCCATCGTCTCCATTCCAAAACCACCGTCTCGCCTGTCCCTCTTCTCTATTGCAAGACCACCATCTCTCCTCCCATCTTCCAAAGCTAGCACCGGACCACTCAGAAGGACATCTATGGAGGGGACGCAGCAGCGAATCAGGCAGATCGCCAGCGGCGACCAGGCAAAGTTAGCTAGGTTGAAGGAGATCCTTACTTGGTTTGACAATGAGTGGGAGATTTCGAGGACGGTGAGGGCCATGTGGCAATGTACGCGAAAGAGCGAGACGACGACGATGTACTCCTCGGCGGCAGTCACGCCGCAGTCCTTCGAGTATCTCCTCTGGGTGATGGAGTAGACAGATTCGCCCGAGGCGAAAGTCAGGCGGAGGTGGTGGGCGTACAGGTCGAAGGTCGAGCACCCAGAGGATAACAAATCGATCGAGTATGGTGTGCCGTTCATGAGGGTGCAGAGCCAGCCGGAGCCACAGGAGTATTTGTTCTCCCACCACAGGAGGAGGCCAGATGGCGCGACGTTGCTTCCCCACTGTTCTCCACAGTTCCCTCGACGCTCGCCTCGTTTCATAGGCGTCGGTAAGCTTCGCACTAACCTAATCTTCCATCTGCTCATGCTTACAATCAGTGTGACAACTAATAAAAATCATGCTTACAATCAGTCTCCAAGTACTACGCCAGTCACCCTAAAATAGCTCTGGACCTTTGGGTCAAAGTTGTGACACTGTGTACAAATAAAGAAAAATAGATTGGTGCTTCTTTCAGAAAAGAGTACACCCCTAGAAAACTCCCAATATAAGCTATTAGTATTTTTTTAAGTCTAAGCTACTAGTATTTGGTTAGAGGATTTGCTGCCGAGAAAGATCCGTCCACAGTGAGCACCACACATCCAACTGATGGTGGTGGATGCCAATGCTTAGGTGGAGCAGGGTTGGTGTCGGTAATTTTTACTTGGCACCTCGCAATGTGCATGTATGCCGGTTCCATCCGTACATTTGTGCAGTTCCACCAAAATGCAGCTGAATAACCCTGTGTGCACAGATAATGAAAAGGCGTGATTAGATTATAGTGGCATTAGTTGATGAAACATACACTAATAAACAAAATAAAATATTACATCATACTGGAAATCGACCCAAGTCTCCCCGATACACCTTCTGCCAGTGATGAACATCAGTGTACAGCGGTAGTACAAGGAGGGGCCTTGAGACAGTCAAATCTCTATTTTTGTGCAGATCAACTAAAATTAAGCACCCAGTTTGCAGAAATGCTTAAACATTAACAATGGGACTAGTTGATGAAACATACAGTAACAAAGAGAAGCACTTTCTTTATCTACATTGGAAATGAAATGATAGAGAGGACACTCGCTCTATTTTAACTGTACTATTACTTCATTTTATCAGTGATACTAGGGTCGAGTAGGTGGCAAATGAGGTGTACCGTGCGTCGCAAGGATGAAGGCCGGGGGTGCTTAGACTAGGATGCTGAAGCTGGCTCTTTCAGTCCCTATCTCCCCCCTAATGTTTCTGTGGTAGCATTTGGGTTGTAATCCTAACTTGGTCGTGCTGCTGTTGCGCCCCCCTACTTGCCTAGCTTATGTGGCGAACTTGTCTCCTGCTAGTACTCAGTCCGTTCTAGTAGAAGCGGCATAACTGTCCGTTTACACTGAGATGTTGTCGGATAATGGTTCTCTATGGTTGGGTTTCTTTAATGAAATCAGAGGGAACCCCCTGTTTTGATATATTAAAAAAACAGGGGCACTAGCGGTGCCAAAACATTGCCTCAAATTAATAGTGCCACTAGATTAAGGTGCAAAATAATAACATCACGGCTTTATCATGGCAGTGCCAAAACAGTAGCACAAGAGCAGGATCAACATGCAGGAGCTTTGGCAAACGGTCAGACCAAAAAGGAACATACCTCGTGATGGGAACCATATCTGCAGTCAACGCCATCGTAGAAGGGATGACACTAGTCACCAACATGGATGATTCATTTCATGGGACCGTTTGGTGGAGTTCACCTAAAATGAAGCAATGTCCCATGAGCTAGCAACTTCTTCTTCTTCTTTTTAAGAAAAGGGCTCCAGCCCCGGTTCCATTTCCATCAGAAAACGAAACCCACGGAGCTTCTTCTTCATTAGTTGCAATAAAATTGAGCAACATCAAGGTTGGTCGTGAAGCTCCTGGAGAGTAGGCGGACAAGGACAGTTGCATCTCTAACGAAAAGACGCAACTTATCTTAATGGGAAATTTAGCAGCACATGAAAAAAAGTGTCATTGATTCATATTACCGGAGGCATTACATTGAAAACAACATTGGTTTAACGTGTCCTTACTTTTAACAGTGCGACTGCTACATTTTACCAGTGGCATTACATAAGAGCGGCTCGGGGCAACAAATCAGAAGAGGATATCTGGGTTGGTCCCATTTTTGATCGGTATATAGCCACCTTATACTGTGTGAGCCTAGCAAATCTAGTGCTGGACTTACTCTGTTGACTTGTCCCCTAGTCCCCACTTTCTTTCCTTTTTCAACCAATAGATCAGGTTTATATTGAGTTTGTACTGCGTTCCCTTTATTTCCCTATTAGACCTAGAGACCAGTTGGATAGCCAGTCTCTGCTACTTTTCGCCCCCATTATTTCCTCTTTCGACCAAGTCCTAGATTCAGGTAACAAATCTCCACCCACCCCACCCCCTTTCTTCCTTGTTTGAACCAAGTACTACTAGATTCGAGTTCATGAACTAGTTTTACCTCTTAACAGTAAAAAAATTGGTGGTTTTCGAACAACCGATCGATCCTATCTACACGAGAGGGCTTGAGAAATAGTAAAAGATACAAATGCAGCGACGTCAGGAGCTCGGGAAGTAGAGCAAGGCCTGTTTCGAAGGAAGTTATACCTGAGGATCGCCGGGATGTCACTAGGTGGGCGGCGGGAGACCGGATCTGCCCACACTACGTTAGCGAGGAAGAAGGGGTGGGAGGCCCTCCCTCGCCAGTGATGCTTGGGAGACAACGGTAAGGCACGCTGATCGGGACACGCCGGCAGTGCGTAAGAGCCTTCGCCGAGGCCGACCGCGTGAACGTTGCACCTTCTCACCTTCCCCGACGGAGAGGATCCGGCTGGATCTGTGACCAGCGGTGAGTAGAGAGAGAGAGTGTGGCCACCGCTGTCGTGTTTAGATCTGGAGAGACGAGACAGTGTGAAGAGAGCAACACTAGCAAGCAAGTGCGGAGGCTCCTGCCTATATAGTGGAGTACTAGTTTTCTTTTGTCTACCGGCCGGAGCCGGCTTGACCTCGGCAATGACTGTCGAGAAGTCTTCATGCACGTGCCTCAGAGGCGCAGTTGTCATCATTTTGATCTGAAGCACCGGATTAAACATATAACATGAAAAAATGCCACATGACAAGAAATCATAACCTCACTACCCAAAGGAGACAAGATGAATCCCGACGGACAAACTAGACGAGGATCAAAGCTCAAATTAAAGATAAACTTGTAGAAAAGGGGTCCGTCGATAGATGTCCTAATTAACATAGCCAGCTTGACCTAGATGGCAGCCGAGTAGTCTTCGTGCATGTGCCCCCAATGACTAGCCCAACTCAGTTGTCGCTGTTTAACCCTCGCAGTGATCCGAAGCACATGACACCTAATTTTGCGAGATGACAAGAAACCTTTTTTTAGATTTCTCACCAAAACTACAGCCATGTACCACACAGCCTGCACGATATGTAGACGATAGCCAATCCAGGTGTGTCTACTAGAGTCTGGTCACATGCATGGACGAACTGATCTTCCATGTCTTGCAGGGATCGTCCAGGTACCAACGTATGTACTTCTATTAACTCACCCGACTTGCAGGGCCGGGGAGTGTGCCTATGGTCAGTTCTCAATTGCGGTCCCACATGTGTGTGCAAACGCAATATGACGCGCGTTCCATTCGGAGAGCGGCGTCCCAGACCGACCGACCGTCTGGGGTGCAACGCGAATGCAACGGGCATGTTGTATACTCCGTACATGTGTACCGCCGTTTTCTTGAGGCTTTGCTCCATGGCGCAATCCATGGATACAAAATTAGTATACTGTACTATTTAAAAGTCGAGGGCGGGGCTTTTCCCGCGCGGTAGGCGGGCCAGCTCCGCCTAGTCGGTTCGACAGAGACGCGAGAAGATGAGGGAGTAGGCTGCTGCAAACATAGGGTTGTCTAATTTGACAGTGAGTTACTGCTGGACAGGTGGGGCCGGTGATTTGACTTGCCATTATCATTTTAACTACGGCGCTACGACCGGCTTGAGTCTCCCGATTCCTGACCACCTCCATACAGGTGCCTCTCTCGATGCTCCACCATGTAGAGGCTGGCTCTTGCTTGAGATCCCACTCCTCCACTTTTTCCTTGCCTCTTTCCCCCACATATGCAAAAATTCCATGTAAAGCGGGCTTATAGCCCACTATTGTACTTGATCCTACAGGTGCTAAGCCTGCCGCATAGGCATAAACTCTAATGTGGCAAGTTAATTAAGAAGAGAGAGACTAGTTAGGTGACCCCAAGAAGAAACGGTGATAAGCGCGTGTACCTAGATGAAGCAAACTTAGCAACAAAAAACTAAGCACCTATGCATTGGGGACTTGAGTTGCTAAGCCATTTAATGCCCATAGCACCTCATCTAAGCACCATCTCATTGGAAGAGGTCACTCCTTGGCAAATGCAATAAGTACTACCAAGAAAGAGATAGAGAGAAGTAAACAAAAAATACTCGCATAGCCAACCTTATAGCTAACCTTGTTGTATGAGTGACTAAGTGATGACTATGTATGACATGCCAACATCAGATAGCCTAATGCACCATGTTAAATCTCCAAGGGCGCGACCGCGCGAGCGAGGTGACGGTCGTGGTAGGAGCGACCGTGATACGGGCTGCTGGCAGCCCTTGGATCTGAGATCGAACGGTCGCATGCTAAGTTGCTGAAAATTTGCAGAATAACTCTCCAGGATAGGATATTCACCCATAGGTCTCGAATCACGCGATGCAACCATTTGATCTCAGATCCAAGGGCTCTCGGAAGCCCGTATCATGGGAGAATGGAAAGCTTCGTATCACCTGTAATTTTCCCAATGCTTGACATGACATCCCAACGCTTGACATGACATCGAAAGCCATTTAATTGGGCGTCGAGTAGACATGACATCTAATTGGGCCCCCATAGTACTGTGCATGAATCCATTTATCCACCAGGCAAGACACTACCCTGCCATTCGCACGCGCCCCCCACTTGACATTTTTACAATCGATAAACCGCTCCTAGTCGTCCCGTCCTTTCACATTACGGCAGTTCCACTAATCCTAACCCTCCTCCCAAATCCATGGCGTCCCAAATCTCCATGATCGGCGGAGAGTACAAGGTTAGAACCATCACCGGCGATGAGTTCGACGTCATCTACACCCGTTCTTCCGCAACGGTGAAAGAATGCCTTGCTCGCTTCAAACGCATGTTCAAAAACTCAAATGATGAGTGGGTTGCTGGCTAGATGTTGAGTACACCATAGTCCTGGGCAGCGAGAAGAAACTAAAGGAGGCAGAGAAGAAGAAGCCCGTCGTGATCCAGGTTTGCGTGCATGACTTATGCTTGGTCTACCACATATGCCATGCCGACGTTGAGTGCGAGGAATTTAAGAACTTCCTCAAGGGCGGCCAAGTCAAATTCATTACTATAGACTTTAGGAACGACAAGGAAATCCTGGGTCGGATAGGCCTCATTGTAGGCGACCCCTTCGACCTCCAGAAGGAAGGGCTGGTGCCCTCCCTTGATCATCCTTCAATGCTGACCCTGGCAGGAGCCATGGTTCATCCTATGTACGGTGAACTGAAGAAAGCTCTGCACACGTTTCATCGTGCATGGCAGTGGACTGTACTAGATATAGACCACATCCACTACGCTACAATGGATGGCTACCTTTGTATCAATATCTACAAGGGTTGGATGAAGAGCAAGAGCCAAGTGTGCGGTTCAAGCAAAGAAGTATCGCCCAAGAGGAAGAGGGACAAGGACGAAGTCGAGGACGTGGACGAGGACTCCGAGTAAGGTGGCAGTGTCGTTGCTCATGGTGGTTCTAATGAAGTGTCTACTGGATTAGTTGCTTAGTTTAATTTCTGGTGTGCTTAGTTTTATTTGAGGGGTGTGTTGTGCTGAGCCCCCAGCAGAACTATGTTATGTTTCTTCTCGTTATATTTCGTACATTTCATCTTTTAGTTGGTATAGTACTACCACTCGTTTCTTGACATTATATACATACATTTCATCTTTTAGTCGTGGTTCTAAGTCTGACAGTAGAATGGGGGTAGGGATATAGAGGCAAGATCCTAGCTATGGAGAAGCTCTACGCACGAGTTTTATGAGTTCAGGCCCTTCTCGAAGGAAGTAACATCCCTACGTCTTGGAGCCCAGAGGCGGTCGACTGGATTATATGCGTGTGTGTTACAGGGGGTGCGAACCCTTGTGCATGTGGAGGGGGCTGGCTTATATAGAGTGCGCCAGGACCCCGGCCAGCCCACGTTACAAGGGATTTAAGGTACATCAAGAGGGGGGCGTTACTAGTAACGTCTGTAATAAAGTGTTATAAATGGCTATTAAGTCTAGGAGTTAATGCTCGACCGTTGCTGTGTAGAGTGACTTTAGGTCTTCTGTCCGTTGAGTGTTTCTTGTTACGGTCGAGTGATCTTGATTCCTCCGAGTGGGTGATGGTACCCCTCGAATGCTTCTGGCTTTAGAGTGATGTCCTTGGGGAGGGTATTTAGGTCAGGCCTGTGACCCTACCCTAGGTACATGTCCTCACCATTAGCCCCCGAATGGATCAGGGTTGGAGTGGAGAAGGAGTTGAAAATACTTCCGACTCATTTTTCGTGCTCCGGGTGTGTCTTGGTTTGGATCAACGAACCGAGGTGGTGACACCAACTTCTTTTTCAGTCGCCTTGATCCATTCTTGGTTTTGTCAAGTGAACTTTTGCTGGAAGAGGTCCGAGTGCTAATGTCGTGGAGATCTTCCGTCTGACAAGTTGTTCTGCTGCCCGCGGATCTCGTGGGATTCGAATTTCGGGAAGCGCGCGGGGCGGAGGAGGCCACAGTAATCGGGCTGGATAAGGCAAGGCCGCCTCGATTCCCGCGCCACCTTTTTTGCCACGTATCACGCGCATGACTGTTGCGGGATTTGATAAGATTGCCCGGGCCTACAGGTCAGTCACTCGGAAGCAACCCCATATAGGGCGCCGGACCGGGGTTTTTGAACAGTGCGTCCTCATTCTTCTTCTCTCTTCTCAGTTTTCCCCACTGCGCCTGCTCCTCCTCCAGCGCCGCCGCTCCATTCCAGCTCCGTTCGTGGTGATGGGGAAAGAAAAGACGGTGGCTCTGGAGCGCGCGAAGAAGGCGACTGCGAAGGCGAAGGGGAAAAAGTCCAGCCGGGGCGGATCCTCGTCGCGGTCCGGTTTGCCGCGCGGCTGGATCCAGGGCGAATGGATCCGGTTGGCGATCAGTCAGGATGACCTCGATGATCTGGCGGAGGAGGGGATGATTCCTCATGGATCGGTGCGGCTCCCGGAGGATGAGACCGAACCTCGACCGCGGGAGGGTGAGTGCGTCCTCCTTGCCACTCACATCGACCGTCGATTTTCTCTGCCTCCGCATCCTTTTTTCTGGGCTTTCTTGAATTTGTTTGGAGCACAACTTCATCACTTTTCCCCCAACACCATCATATATCTTGCTGCTTTTGTGTCTCTGTGCGAAAACTTCTTGGGTTGTCGGCCACACTGGGTCTATTCAAGCACATTTTCAAGTGCCAGTCCCAGTCGGTCAAAAAGGCTAACCCGAGTGTCGAGAGGACTCAGGTGATCCAGATGTGTGGGGGTCTTGGGATTTAGATGAGGGGTAAGAGCTCTTTCCCAGCCATAACTCTTCCTGAGTCAGTACGAGGATGGCAGTCGACCTGGTTTTACTACAAAGACCAGCCGACTCCAGGTCAGTCGATTGGACTTCCTCCTTTTTCTATGGCTCGCGTAGAGAAGCCCTCCGCCTTGAAAGTGACTCCAGGGGAGAAAGCGGAGGTGAAAGTGCTGGTTGAGCGAGTGGTCTATCTCATCCGTGAGGGTGTAACTGGAATGGATCTGCTGGAAGTCTTCCTCAAACGACGCATTCAGCCACTTCAAGCCCGCGGCCATCCGATGTGGATGCACTCGGGCATTGAAGATTCCACTCGGGTGCACCCAGAAGAAGTCGATGAGGATACGGTGGGGAAGTGGTTGAGGAGTATCACTGGCAACAAGGATAACCCCAGAGGAGCCAGGAGAATCCCTCCAGTTGACCAATCCTACGAACCAGACAAGGTCCGATTCTGAATTACCGAGTGTCATCTTGATTTAACATGCAACTGTTTATGCTTCACCGACTGACTTTGTATTGCTTGTTTTCTTCTAGGCCCTTACTGAAATGTATTCGATGCCCAACGGAGAGCAGGAGTAGGACCCGGAGGGGGAGGCAAGCGTAGGTGAAAGCGACGAGTGGCATTCCGACGGAGAGGGGGACAAGGAGAGCGACGACCAGAGTGACGAAGAAGAGGTCCACTCTCCTCCCCGCAGGGAAAGGCGATCCAAACTTACTCACGACCCGGCGAGCGCCCGCAACAAGGCGACCGTTCAGATCGAGCAGTCGTCAAAGCGTCCTCGGACGTCCTCTCCGGCACCAACTGAAAAAGCTCCAAAGCAGTCCAATGTTGTAGTGCAGAAGACTCGAAAGGCGCTGACGAGAATCAAAATTGACGTTCCTGTTGCTTCTGCGTGAGTGTTCTTCTTTCGCTTTTACTCGACGTTCTGTGCTGTTTATTTTTCCCTTGGTTTGGCCGAATGAATCTCGAAACTGGCAGTGCCGCTACCTCTGGGACCTCTGCTTATAAGAACGAGGATGAGGAAATGGAAGATGAGGCAACCTCCTATCCGGGTACAATCCGCGTGATTTTGTCTTCGATGTGTCGATTGAACTGTGCTATATCAATCAGGTGATGAAACTTTGGCGACTGATCTTTTTACAGCCCTCAACGTCATTGACCTCCTCGACGATGACGAGGACGAGCCACAGAGGCCCTTGGGTAGAAGAAACAGGAAAACATCCGCTGGCAAGACGCTTCAATCGACACCGGTGGCGGAACCGGTAATTCAGGACGCCGGCGATGCCAATCGGACTTCCGTCTCCTTCTCCATACCATTGTCGAGTGCTCGGCCTTCCTCGTCAGCTGCACAGACTCCCACCGATCCACCTTCACTTTTTGCTACACATCACGTTCCAGAGGACCAAGTGGGTGCTGCAAAAGAGGCTATATGCCAGGCGGGTATTATGATGGAGAAGATGAAGATGGTGCGGGAAGCCAGCCAAGCTGCTTATGATGCCAACTCCACTCTCCACAGCAACGTCCAAGTTAGTAGATCATCGACTGACTCTTCTGGCTTGTTCTGTTAGGATATGGTACCTGAAAACTTTCTTTCCAAGAATCTTTGCATCTGTCTGCTCCTTGCATCTGTACACCGACTTGGTGTTTTGATTTGTCACTGAACAAATTCGCACTTTGAGCTGATAATGTTGTTGTCAATTGAATCTTTTGACCAGTCGGGGCACGCTGAGTGCACCCAGTGGGTGTAGTCCCCGAGACCATAATTGACTGCGGGCAGTCGACTATGATCTGAGCATCACAATTTGAATTTCTTCACTCGGTCGGGTCGGGCCATGTCGAGTGGAACTTTGAACCAGTGGGGGCACGCTGAGTGCACCCACTGGGTGTAGATCTTTTGACCAGTGGGGGCACGCTGAGTGCACCCACTGGGTGTAGTCCCCGAGACCATAATTGACTATGGGCGGTCGGCTATGGTCTGAGCATCAAAATTTGAATTTCTTCACTCGGTCTGGTCGGGCCATGTCGAGTGGAACTTTGAATCAGTGGTTTTTTTGCACTCGTGCTGGACAGGCCTTGTCGAGTGTAAACTGAACCAGTAGGGGCATGCTAAGTGCACCCACTGGGTCTAGTCCCCGAGACTACTGTTGGATGTTTGATTCGGCAGTAGTCTTAGAATTTGTTGGCTTTCTCCTTTTACCTCTCTGAAATAACCAATCTTTTCACCAGTCGACTGACCTGTTCTTTGGTTGCAGAAATCTTGTGATCTTGGAGCTCGTTTTGCTGACCTGGAGAAGCAGCAGATTCAGCTCAACCTCGATCTGGAGCTGGCCAAGACAGAACTGCAGAAAGCCAAGGATGACGCCGCTGGTAAGGAAGACCTGTCGACTGAGTTTTCCCTGAACCGGATTACATTCTGCTTTTTCTGAATCCAACATTATTTCTTTCCGAGAAACTGAACCACGCTCTGGCGAAAAAGGATCAAGATCTGGCGGCCGCGCTGAAAAAAGCTGATGAGAAACCGCGCTCGCTGAACAGAAATTGGCTCCAGTCGGCAAGTTGGAGGAAGAAAACTCCAGGCTGAAAACTGCCCTTGACGAAGCCAATAAGGAAGCGACTCGCCTGAAGAAGGACAAGGAAAATCTAAACGAGAAGATGGAGGGTATTGCCCGCAAGATGAACGATCTGGAGAGTTATCTGGGAAGCCTTGCTAAGAAGTTGTTCGTCATGCTTGAAGGTGTTTCCTTTGATCCGACTGGTTTGTTCTTGTCGACTCGACATATGATCATTGGCTTACCCTTGAATTGTGTATGCAGAGTTTTGCCGGGACTTCGAGGAAGAGACCGGGCGAATTGAACCAAGCTTGGACCCCATAACTTCTCCAGTGAAGGATGAAGCTGCCATGAACGTGCTCCGACTGGAATCCCGCATCACTGGTGTTGTCGATTATGTCGCCCGACTGAAAGTCGCGATGTCACGGATTGACACAGCTCTCCGGCCCATGGCAACACTTCAGAATGACCTCGAGTCTATGATGGCTCGGCTCAATGAAGCTCCCAGTCGAATTCAAGAATGGAAGAAGTCTTCTGCCCGGTGCGGCGCTGGTGTGGCTCTATCTCTAGTTCGCGTCCACTGTCGAGAAGCTCGGGAAGAGAAGCTGGCGGCGATTAAAGTTGCTAACACCAAAAGGCACGACTTCCAGTCCTTCATGGAGACTTTCATTGCAGCTGCCACTCGGATAGCTGAAGGCATCGACCTGGACGAATTCGTCGAGCCTGCCAGCCCTCCTCCTACGGAGTGAACAAACTTTTATGCTCTGCCTTAAATTTGCCTCGGAATGCCGAGTGATTTTGTAACCGTTAAACTCCTTCGGGCTCGAGTACTTTGATCCGTGGTCTTGAACTTTAGGATTTACCGGAACTTGATTTATCTTTGAATGTGCTTGTATTTGTCTTCGAGTGGAATTTGTTCTTCACACGGAACAATCTTTGTGCTTGAGATGCAGCTCTGAGGTTGATGCTCCAGTCGACCCGCACCTCGTCATCTTTGCGGATAAGGGTGGAGCGTATGTTGTACTTATGGTGCAGCTCGGAAGCAGAAGGTTGCAGTCGACCTGCACCTCGTTGTCCTTGCGGATAGGGATGGAGCGCACGTTGTACTTGTGGTGCAGCTCTGAAGGAGAAGGTTGCAGCCGACCTGCACCTCGTCGTCCTTGCGAATGGGGATGGACTTCAAACTTAGGAGAGTACTAGACTGCAGCTAAGCCCCCGAGTGGGAGGGTTGCTCACCACTCGGTAGGATTTTTCAAACATAGGCGAGTACTGGACTGTAGCTAAGCCCCCGAGTGAGAGGGTTGCTCCCCACTCGGTAGGATTTTTCAAACTTAGGCGAGCACTGGACTGCAGCTAACCCCCGAGTGGCAGGGTTGCTCACCACTCGGTAGGATTTTTAAAACTTAGGCGAGTACTGGACTGCAGCTAAGCCCCCGAGTGGGGGGGTTGCTCACCACTCG
>NC_057808.1:150702262-150703203 GCF_018294505.1 Triticum aestivum | reverse complement strand
CTCCCCCATACTCCACTATGGGTGAGCCACTCTTCCGCACATCTTCACAAGTCCATTGTCACCACAATGGACGGCAAGCTTCAAGCATTTGATCTCTTCATGATGCTTCACTTGAACTTGCACACCGCAACATCTTCACAAGTCCATTGTCGCCACAATGGACGGCAAGCTTCAAGCATTTGATCTCTTCATGATGCTTCACTTGAACTTGCACACCGCAACCTAACCCCACAAAGAACTCTCACGAAGATCATGGGTTAGTACACAAAGCGTAATCGACAATGCTTACCACACCATGGGATCGCTTGATCCCTCTTGGTACATCTTGTGCGCTTTGTGTGTTGATCAACTTGATAGTCTTGATCAACCTTGACTCTTTCCAACTCTCTTCATTTGGATGATGTCTTGAAGGTAAACATGAATGATCACACAATCTTCTTCTTCAAGACATGCTTGCAATAAGCTCTACTCTCACATGACCAATCTTTGGATAATTCCCTAATAACACCTTGGTCACCACATAAACTCCTTGAAACCAACACATGGACTTCAAGAAATGCCTATGGACAAATCCTTCAAATATAACTCAAGGCAACCATTAGTCCATAGAGATTGTCATCAATTACCAAAACCAAACATGGGGGCACCGCATGTTCTTTCAGTTGCTCACCACTCGGTAGGATTTTTCAAACTTAGGCGAATACTTGACTACAGCTAAGCCCCCGAGTGAGAGGGTTGCTCACCACTCGGTAGGATTTTTCAAACTTAGGCGAGCACTGGACTGCAGCTATGCCCCCGAGTGGGAGGGTTGGTCACCACTCGGTAGGATTTTTCAAACTTAGGCGAGGACTGGATGCAGCTAAGCCCCCGAGTGGGAGGGTTGTTCACCACTCGGTAGGATTTTTCAAACTTAGGCGAGGACTGGACTGCAGCTAAGCCCC
>NC_057808.1:150698523-150698758 GCF_018294505.1 Triticum aestivum | reverse complement strand
TTTTTCAAACTTAGGCGAGTACTGGACTGCAGGTAAGCCCCCGAGTGGGAGGGTTGCTCACCACTCGGTAGGATTTTTCAAACTTAGGCGAGTACTGGACTGCAGCTAAGCCCCCGAGTGGGAGGGTTGCTCACCACTCGGTAGGATTTTTCAAACTTAGGCGAGTACTGGACTGCAGCTAAGCCCCCGAGTGGGAGGGTTGCTCACCACTCGGTAAGATTTTTCAAACTTAGGC
>NC_057808.1:150697097-150697925 GCF_018294505.1 Triticum aestivum | reverse complement strand
AAGCCCCCGAGTGAGAGGGTTGCTCACCACTCGGTAGGATTTTTAAACTTAGGCGAGTACTGGACTGCAGCTAAGCCCCCGAGTGAGAGGGTTGCTCACCACTCGGTAGGATTTTTCAAACTTACGCGAGCACTGGACTGCAGCTAAGCCCCCGAGTGGGAGGGTTGCTCACCAATCGGTAGGATTTTTCAAACTTAGGCGAGCACTGGACTGCAGCTATGCCCCCGAGTGGGAGGGTTGTTCGCCACTCGGTAGGATTTTTCAAACTTAGGCAAGTACTAGACTGTAGCTAAGCCGCCGAGTGGGAGGATTGCTCACCACTCGGTAGGATTTTTCAAACTTAGGCGAGTACTGGACTGCAGGTAAGCCCCCGAGTGGGAGGGTTGCTGAAAGATCGTGGATGTCGCCTAGAGGGGGGTGAATAGGCGCTTTAAAATAATTACGGTTTAGGCTTGAACAAATGCGGAATAAACCTAGCGGTTAATTTGACAAGCACAAAACCTACAACAACTAGGCTCACCTAAGTGCACCAACAACTTATGCTAAGCAAGATAAACAACTAAGTGATAGCAAGATATATGACAAGAAACAATATGGCTATCACAAAGTAAAGTGCGTAAGTAAAGGGTTCGGTTAAGAGATAACCGAGGCACGTGGAGACGACGATGTATCCCGAAGTTCACACCCTTGCGGATGCTAATCTCCGTTTGGAGCGGTGTGGAGGCACAATGCACCCCAAGAAGCCACTAGGGCCACCGTAATCTCCTCACGCCCTCGCACAATGCAAGATGCCGTGATTCCACTAAGGGACCCTTGAGGGCGGTCACC